>NC_142930.1:46546161-46793661 GCF_046866305.1 Octopus bimaculoides | reverse complement strand
AGAACGTTGAAAACCAAATACAAAAACGAAATATGTATATATATATATATATATATATATATATATATATATATACAATAATAATAATAATAATAATAATAATAATAATAATAATAATAATAATACAAATGATATATGACCATATTCATGTATACATACATATATGTACATACCTACATCTACATGTATATATAGATGCATATCCGGGTGCAGGACGTCAAAAAACGTGGACAAAAATGGAACGGGAACATAAAACGGCCATTTTTTTACGGACAACAGAATGAACACATAGGCAAACAGACGAGCCACTTATGGAACTTTTCCTTCATCAGCTGCCTCTATTCTAAACTAGGCATATATATATATATATATATATATATATATATATATATATATATATATATATAAGGATCGTTTGTAGAAATACATAAATCCGGAGGAGAAGCAGACTCTAAGATGTAGAGCAGTTAATATTAAAGTGGGTCAAGTCGGTTTATGGGGTTGCCTTGGGTTTCTCGCTCATAAGGGATTTAGCTTTACGGCGTATCTTCAGACCCCCAAACACTAGGCCAACAGTGTTTGGGGTCTGAGGGTATGCTGTAAGGCTAAACGCCTTATGAGCGAGAAACCCAGGGTACCCCCATAACCGACCTACAATATACATATATATATATATATATATATATATATATATATATATATATATATATATATATATATATATATGCATATAGATATATATCCATATATATATATATATATTTCAGTAAATATGTTGCTTATTTTTTGGTAGTTTTTTACTTATTTAGTCCCTCGAAGCGTGAGGCATTACTATACAGTTAATGCCCTTTATATAAAATTATTTATATTTATGAAAGAATGATGAATTTTTTTCATTACGAAATTTTTTTCATTATTTTTTTCATTATGAGGTTTTTTTCACGCTGACTACTTGATAAATTCTTATAAAGAATTTATCCTATATTATATTATAAATAATTAGAATATATTCAGTGCTGAATATTATTCTGTATAAGCACATGTTACTGAGATGCAACCGGATAAATTCAAATCTCTTTCATGGATATATAATTATGGACAGAAGTCATCGTACTGTGGTGGCTACATCGTGGTATGTTGATTCTTGTTTATTTTTATGTATCTTGACCATACGTGTACTGATGAACAAATGAATGCAGGTTACTTCACAGTTTTTCTGTATTTGATTGAGAAACCAGTGGTCTACCGTTAAGTTAAATGTTTTTAAGAGATAAATTTTGAAAGCTGCATTCCCTCGCTTTCAGTAAATATGTTGCTTATTTTTTGGTAGTTTTTGACTTATTTAGTCCCTCAAAGCGTGAGGCATTACTACACAGTTAATGCCCTTTATATAAAATTATTTATATATATATATATATATATATATATATATATATATATACACAGGGATCTAGGAATAATACCCACGGAAATATTAAAAACAATCCACGAACTTATTTAAAACCATCCCTACTACTACTGCTACTACAACCAGAACAGGTCAGTGTGAGGCCACTTGACAATTAAAGCAGATTTTACAGACAGCCCTTACTACTGAGTGTGGCCAGAGAAGGCGAGCGAATACAACATACCGCCCTGCTTTATCATTGTTCACTATGACAACTCCATAAATTTCTCACCCCACTCCCTTACGGCATTGAAGAACTAAAGAGCGGACCCCGCCTACATTGCAATATTGAAAGATCTTTACAGTGGTGCAACATCGACTCTCAGGCTACACCAAGACAGAGGTATGGTCAAGCAGGAGAGATGCGCGAGGCAAGATGGCAACATCTCACTGAAGTAATTTACACCGTGCCTTACAAGACGCAGCCATCAACAAAATCCAATGGGACAAGAAGGGCATCGATATTAACGAGAATAAGTACCTAGACTAGACTTTGCAGATGATGTCATCTTGACAACGCTCACACCTAAGGAACTGGAGAAAATGTTCACCGATATCCACACTACAAACCAACATGTTAG
Source organism: Octopus bimaculoides (assembly GCF_046866305.1). Lineage (NCBI taxonomy): Eukaryota > Metazoa > Mollusca > Cephalopoda > Octopoda > Octopodidae > Octopus > Octopus bimaculoides. The sequence continues at coordinate 46,791,633 of NC_142930.1, read as the reverse complement.
CTGCAACATGAGCCTTGGAAAGATCAAGGTCATATTCAACAGGTACCTACGCCAGCACCCACCACCGTAAACTGAAGACCATCGAAAAGGTAGACAGCCACGTCTACCTAGGAGAGATAGTAACGAAAGACGGAAATCAAGAGATTAGCGCCAGTTTGGTCAGCCTTTGGGAAGGTGGAAAACCTCATGAGAAGTCCCAAAGCTTCCATGAAAATTAAAAGAAAGATCTTCAACGAGTACATACTGCCAGTGGTGATTTTCGGCAGTGAAACATGGGCTCTCGACATTACCATCATGAAAGCTCTCGTTGTATCCTAACAAAAAATGGAACAAATCATGCTCAGCATCACATTGCGGGACAAGAAAACAAATGCCTAGATTAGACAGCAGACGAGAATCAACGGCATAATAAGAACCACCAAAGAGAACAAATATAGATGGGCTGTCCACATCATGCGACTGAAGGGCAACAGATGGACAATCGGGATGGCGGAATAGACACTAAGACAATGGACAAGATCAAGAGGCCGACCAAAAACAAGATGGCGAGATAATTTCACCAGGTACTTGGGGCCTACGCGGGAACGACTGGCCAGAGACAGACAGCGGTTGAAAGAGTCCAGAGAGGGGTTTCCTCCTTCAGGTGCGGAGAAACCTTGGACATAGGATATGTAGATATAACTTGGCCTGTGTTTGTGTGTGTGTGTGTGTGTGTGTGTGTGTGTGTGTGTGTGTGTGTGTGTGTGCGCGTGTGTGTGTGTGTGTGCGTGTGTGTGTGTGTGTGTGTGTGTGTGTGTGTATTAGACGGGAGAAAAAACTGTGCCCACGACATTTTGCAGGGTCTACAGGGCTGGTAGAAGGAAAGACGAAAGATATCCTAGAACCAGTGTAGCCATTCTGTATGCCTACAACAGAGTAGACACCGCCAAAAACATCCAAGATGCCAGCCAGGGTAATAAAGCGGGTGACGGATTAAGTCTATCACTCATATAAACCTTGACAAGAATTGAAGTCAAAACACAAAGATCCTGAACGAATACTACAAGGCACCTTATAAGCCAGCTGTAACGTTTGTGCCAATCCACTTCCCAGCATTGGTACTCTGGTAAGTTAGTTATCGACCATGAAAGTATGAAAGATGACTCTAACCTTCACTCGATTTAAATTCTGAATGCATGATGCCGAAATAGATACCACAATACATATGTATGTATGAGAGAGTAATGCATGCCATCAAAGAGACACCGGGGTAAAATATACGAAGCCCAATATACCCATCATGACTACCCGTCTGATAAGGGTACATCAGGCACGTGCATCACAACCATATGTGCGCAACATGGTGATCTCATATCAAGATAGAGAGCGCATGGTATGTATGTATGTATGTATGCATGTATGTATTTATGTGTGTATGTATATATGCATTTGTCCTGGGTATAATTTTAAACTACATCCGATAGAGTAGCTCTGGTTCAGGAATCCCAGAGTTTTCAAGAGTGTGGGGCTACTGCATAGCCACTCTCGTTCTCAAGTCTACTCTGACCCGGAGTAGTAACACCTGTTAGGGTCCAAACTATGGACTAATAAACATATTATGGTTAGCCTACCTATGCATATGAAGACTGTATCCGGTAAACACTGCGGACAAAGCTTTCAACGGAGGGGAAAGCAGCTGCGTCATTGCATTGTGGAGTGCAGAGAGAGTAATATGACACAAGTAAGACACGTTAGGTCATCCACTGTATCCGTCTCCATCCCCAGCCATCTTGACCTGGTCTTGCCACTGGATTCAAGATGACCATGGATGAGCAAGAAAGGTTGATGGAACGCAACTCTTCATTTTAAACAAAGTCCCCGTGCAAGTCATCAATCATCTTTAAGGATTACTATACGGTTCTCGTCCTTTTGACTGACGAAAATATATTTGTGTGTGTGTGTGTGTGTATGTGCGCGTGCGTGTATGTATGTATGTATGTATGTATGTATGCATGCATGTATGTTATATATATATATATATATATATATATATATATATATAATTTTTTCAGAAGTCAAACAAGTATAGTAATTAACAAACGGACGGAAAGACATACTAAGTGCACTGAATGCACAGACGAACGGAGAACGAACACTGAAGGTCACAAATTCCTTATCAGTTATCGGCCAAGGTGTCAAGCACAATTTCATGCCATTATCGATAATATTGCATCCACCTTGGATAATACCATGAAATTGCGCTTGACGCCTTGGCCGATAACTGGTGAGGAATTTGTGACCGTATGTGTTCGTTCACCGTTCGTCTGTGCATTCAGGATGTCTGTCCGTCTGTTTGTTTATTATTATACATGTTTGATTTCTGAAAATATTATTCACAAAACGCAACGCACTCCTATTTTTAACCTATATATGATGATGATGGACTCTCCCGTCGTTAAGCGACGTATGAGGGTTCGACAATTTCTTACCAAACAACCACACAGCTGGTTTGTTTGTAGTGATCAAATGTTTGTGTAGACATGAGCTCACTTCCTCCCTCAGATCGACATTACCTGTACAAGTGCAACGGGTGACACATGTCAGATGTCGAAATGATCACAAAGCAACGTGAAATGAAGCGCTTTGCTCAAGAACACAACGTAACACTCGGTGTGGGAATTGAACCCTCGATCTCGCAATTATGAGTGCAACACCTTAACCACTAAGCCATATATATATATTGGCTCATTCATAAATAATGCGTTTTTTTAATACTTCTTTTATTTTTCAAAATTAAGATAAACAAAGTTCTTTTCTAATCTAAAATATACTCTCCTTCATTTTCTACAATGCTCTTCCATCTATCTAGTAGATTTGTAAAGCCCCTCTTCCAAAATTTACTTGTCCGTGACGAAAAATACTCCTCCAGTACTGTTCTGACCTCGTCTACAGAATTCATATTTTTTCCATCCAAATGATTTTGAAAACTGCGGAATAAATGATAATCAGATGGGGCAATGTCCGGCGATTATGGTGAGTGAGATATCGTTTCCCATTCAAACTGTTCTAGCCTTTGGAATGTTATCCTCGCTGTGTGTGGCCGAGCATTATCCTGATGGAAGAACACCTTTCGTCTTGAAACCAAAGATGGTCGTTTTTCTTCTAGCACTGACTTAAGCCGCTCAAGCTGCTTGCAGTAAATCTCCTTTGTTATCATTTGGTTTGGATTTAAAAGTTCAAGGTGGACTAAACCTTTCATATCCCACCAAACAGATAACAACACCTTACAAGAGTGAAGACCTTCTTTAGCTTAGGGTGCCGGTGTTTCTCCTTTCCCTACCCACTGTCTTCGGCGTTTGACATTTTTATAGAGAACCCATTTTTCGTCACCAGTCACCATTCGGTTCAAAAAAGGTTCATTCGTGAGAAAGTGAATATGTGCTTTTCTTTGATCTCACAGCAAAGAAAAGCACACATTCATTCTCGGCGCACAATTAGACTTGAAAAGTTTGTGAGAAACGCATTGACCCAATTCACTGGGGAGGGTGGCTTTCAATTCGCATCCCTCCCTCTGAAATATCTCTTTGTGCTTGTTTAATACTTCTGGTTCCACATTAACTTTTTTTTCCGATATACCTTCTGCAGCGGCGAAATTTGCTTTCTTCAGTTGTTCTTGTTGGCGACCTTCTAGGAAATCCTTGCAATAAGTTTTTGAAGAGAATATGTTGAATAAAATCGTAATTAACTGATACCCCTGTATTTTCTTTTACCCAAAGTCAGGAACTTTTTAGCACCCCCTCGTACTTTGTGAAATGAAAACTGTGCGACACCAGAGTGGAAGGTATCGTCCACATCGTCATGAGCTGCCCCAAAATATCCGCAAGATATTATCTTTCCATGAAACGTGACATGGCTGTCAAAGCTAGTTACAATACCATCTGTCGATTTGTATTCGCAGTCATGCCAAACAAAACGTGCTAGAACGAGAATGTTTCTATGTTTTAAAAATAAAGACTACAGGTAGAACATTCAAATAAAGACTACAGGTGGAACATTCAAATGAAAAACAGTGATCCAGTGTATATATAGTAGACCTGATATTGTTTTCTGAGACAAGGACTAAATGTCGCATACTGTTGTTGTTGAAGTCAGATGCCCTACAGATGTGAACGTACATTTCAAGTTCTTACAAAACAGAATCTTTATAGAGAACTAATATGAAATTTACACCTCTTGTCTCTCTGCAATAGATATTTATTTGCACTTATTATACTATGTAGCATGATATTTTTCCCTTGGATAGCAAGTTATTTCCTTCTTGTTTACCCTTAGAATGTATGAAAAATGGCTAATATTTCCTTCAAACTTTGCTTTTGTTACAATATTTATTCAAATCCCAAAGAATCGCTCTCAACACATGGCTATGATGCTACCCTACTACTCCTGCTCATGATTAGAGATGCACATATTGTCAGCCACTAAAGGACATGCTCAAGTGGTTAAGGTTAAGCGAATGACAAGCAAATCTACGATACTGTGCAGAATATTTGCTATAACGGTATCTCTGCTTCAGCAACTCAGTGCTGAATTTATCTGAAATGCAACGAAAAATAGGCCAGTTCAAAACATTGTTGTCCACGTCGCAAAAAAACGAAGTTTGAAGGGAATAATAGTGATTTCCTTTGATTTCTAGATAGAAGCAAATAGGAAATAATACTTACTAACCAAAAGCAAAAAAATAAAAGTTTTGTTACACACTTGTCAGAGGTGTAGTGGATCCTGTAACAACCGATTTACAAGAAAGTCTAGAAATATTATCATTTTCTGAGAAGAAGCAATGCAAATTGATTCTTATCCTCCAAATCCAATCAATTAATCGTATGGAGAAGATTCACAGAATATTCCGAAGATTTAAACTTATTTCAAATAAACATATGCACAAAATTCCGTGCATACATACATACATACATACATACATACATACATACATACTTACATACATACATACATACATACATGGAGCCTTGTATCTTCGTTGGAAACTGGCTCCCTCACTGATACTACATCTATCCAAAAATAACATCCGTTTTTCAAAAATATCCACATTAAGAAAATAATACCTAGAAACAGAGTGATCTTTGTGTGGATAAAAACAAGATGGTTACACAGCAAGGCTGTAAACATCTCAGGCTGACATTGAAAACGATTTTCGTATGTGTTTTAAAGAAGAACGGTCTCTCAGTTCATGCTGAAAGAAAGAATTAAACTAAAGTCAACATTTTTTACCATTATATATGAGAAATTCTTGTAATGGAATCCCAGATGAGGCTGTAGCGATATCGAGATGGATCATACGCTCCCAGAGAGAAACAAGGAAAGTAATACCAAATATTTGCTCACCCACATAAGATTCTGAATTTACAAAAAAAGAGATATATCAGGTAGCTTTTTAAAAAAATGCTAAATCCGATCTCAACTTTGGAACTAGGAAATATTCTAAGAATGTCTTAACAAAACCTTTTAAAATTCCTTTCGAATTTTTATAGATTCTTGAATTCCATTAGTCTTTTACTTAGAAATCCCCAGAAGCAGGATACAAGCCAAAAGCAGAATACAACCATGTGAATAACATAACTTATTCAGCACGATGACCGAACGGTGAAGTCCCTTTTTGAGAGCTGAAAACATTTGCCAAAGTTTTCTAGAAAGTAGACAATACGATTAATTCCGTTGGATACCTAACTGAGTGAGCGCACAATATGAAAGTAAGTAGTTGTGACTTAGAAACCAGGCACCAAAAGATTGCAGCTAACCGTAAGCTTTCTATGAAATCTACTACAGTCAGACATGCCGAGGGAACTTCTACATACTCACTGGAATTCTAAAAAATTAACTGCCGAATATCTCTCAAATGACCCCCTAGAATCCTTAAAAATGGAAGAATAGATTGGATATCTATCTTTGATAGGCTATATTTCGTAAAAAAAATAATGCGATGTTCACGTTTCGGCTCCAATGCTCGATCGGGGCAGACATGTGGTGGGGAGCGGAACCCCAGCAATCCCTTCTACTATAGGAACAAGGACCGAACTTCTGGAAGAGGGAGCTTGTCGATTACATTAACCCAAATTACTTATTTTATCAATTCCAGAATGGATGAAAATCAACGTCGACTTCGAAGGGATTTATTCTCGGACGTAAAGCCAGAAGAAATACGGCCAAGCATTTTTTTCCATCGTGCTAACGTGTCTTCCAGCTCAATGAGATGCCTCACAAGGTACTGTTCTCTGATTTCTATGATCGATCATCATTCTATAAGATATGATTAACTGAACTGTAGTCGTCCGGTATATTCACGAGGGCAGGATATTCAAAGACTACATTGAGAGTGACATTCTATATACGGCAGCAAACGAAATAATATCATAAAGTTCAAATCAGTGAATTCCTCGTTCTACAGTAGTGGAAGGAAAAATTCAATGAAACATATAACCTTAAAAAATATGTGTACGGAGCAATGTGTGTATGGGCGTGTGTGAGTGTATGTGTGTGCATGCGTGTGTGTATGTGCGCGTGTGTGTGTGCGAGTGTGAGAGAGAGAGAAAGAGAGAGTTCGTGTGTGTGCGAGTCTGTGCGTGGATGTGCCTGTGCGTATGCGTGAGTTCGTGTGTGTGTGTGTGCGCACATGTTTGCATGGTTCTGTCAGTGTACATTGTAAAACTTTTTCTTTTTGCTTTTCTCGTGGATTTCTCACTACTGATTTCAAGCATGGGTTCTAATAGCTAATAAATTGTTTATTACATTGTCAAGGGTGAAAGGAAGTGATTGGTATTTTTCACTTTTGAAAGTTTGTGTTTAGAGAGCTGAGATGTTACTGACTTCAGCTTACAAATGCTTTCTTCTATACTATTTACTATTTTTCGTATGATGGTGACAGACTCGCTCTGAGATTTCATGGTTTATAGTTTCATTTTGTAAAGTATTCTTGTTACAGAAACTTTTATCCCGCAATATTTATTGATGGAAAGTGTCTATAAAAGTTTCAGCTCTATCAACAGCGATACTCCTGAGAGTTGATTTTGTTTTGATTAATTTATTTGACTAAAATATGCGAAACATTTATCCACGATAGACAAGTGTGTTCCTTCATGATTCGGACTTGGGTGTCATAGACCATAGTTCTACTTTTAGAATCCTTCTCGCTCGAGATTTCTCGTATACCTTCAAGCAACTCCGAGCCTCTGTTACAGAATTTCGATTTGAACTTCTTGCTTTTCATAGCTAGCTTGCAATTTTCAGTGCAATTAAAACATTTATGCTCTTCATTTTCATAACAAAACCATCATTTTTCACCTTGATTGTTCAGACGCCGCCTTACAATCACTCTGACCAAATTTCTGTTTAATGACTGAAACAAGTAAAAGATAAAAGACAGAAGATAATGAAATCAATAGTAAAGAAATAATTCAAATCTTTTTGAGAAAGCAATTCAATTTCCGACATAATCATTGCACAGCACAATTCATGAACACTTGTGACGTCATCTTCTTACAGGTATATTTTGTTACACATTTACTGACACACATTCTCTACAGATGTACGCACACTTGAACACACACATCCACGCATATTTACAAGCATGCATATTCACAAGTAATTATCCACATAGTCATTCATGCACATATAAGCTACGAAAGTGAAACAATCAACACAAGATTGCAAAATAAATATCATAAATTTCAAGCCAGTGAATTCTTTGTTGTACAATACTGGAAGGAAGAATTCAGTTAAAAATAGTCCTAAAAAATATATGTACGGTGCAATGTGTGTATGAGCGTGCATGAGTGTGTGTGTGTGTGTGTGTGTGTGTGTGTGTGTGTGTGTGTGTGTGTGTGTGTGTGTGTGTGTGTGTGTGTATTTTCCTTCTGGATTTTGGAATTCGATCTTTACCTGTAGCTTTTAGTTCCTGCCTTATCTTGATGTTATCTCTGATATTTTTAAAGATTATAATCTGTAATACAGTATGAGAAGATTGTTTGGTGATTGGCAGTTGGTCAACATAATTTGGTATGCGACACACTTCTGCAAAGGCTTGGTGAAAACATTGGGTGTGGCTCCTTTGCTGTTAAGTGTATACTTGCATTATGTTTGATGACTGATATGGAAATGATATGCTTTTTCAGAAAGAGAGAGAAAGAAAGGAGAGAGAGAGTGTGTAAGAAAATGAGTTTACGATGTTCTAATATTTCTTATCAGTAATGCTTGTTGCTTGTCAGATTGCTTTGCCTTGCTTACGTAACTTTTTTGGGTTAGAATATTGCCATTTTTCATTTGCTTTTTAATCAAGCATTATCGCTCGGTTCCATACGTATACACATGCACATACACACGTACTTACACACACGTACTTACACACACGTACTTACACACACGTACTTACACACACGTACTTACACACACGTATACGTACGTGCACACACAGGGGTGTGTGTGTGCAAATATCTGGAGCTGTACAGCGATAGCAATTAACTGGAGATAACGACTAAAATTGTCATAAATTGCATATTGTCCCCTCCAACCACGCCCCCTCGTAAGATTAAATTTGATATACTGTTATAGGTCACTGAGTTGAAGGTCATCAGATTGAAGGTCATCAGATTAAAGGTCATTGGAAGGAAAGTCATGAGATATTTTTATTTTAATAGATTAGAAGTTTATTTTTATGAGACCATATCAGGTTCTACTTGCTCTTAGTATCAGTACAAGTGTTTCACTGTCGAGTGGCCGGTGACCAAGTTGACCTTCATCCCCCAGTTTGCTAGGTGAGAAGGAGTTGAGGCACGGAACGGAATTAGAAATATAACCAGTCAAAGGTGGAATGGCTTCTCAGAAATTAATCCAAAGACAAATCCTATGCATTTTCTTACCTTTTTACCTTTTACTGGTTCCACTCATTAAACTGCGGCCATGCTGGGGCAGAGCACTGAAGAACTTTCAGTCGAATGAATTGACCACGGTACTTTTTTTAAGCTTGGTACTTATTCTATCAATCTATTTTGCCGTACCGCTAGTTTACCGGGACGTAAACACACCAATATCGGTTGTCAAGGTTTCAAATTTGTATGTTTAAAAATGTAGAGACTCTTAACACGACCGATCTATATTCCATTTATTTAATTATTTACCATTCAATATCAACATTTCTGTACCCAACTCTATCCAGCGGCTGATCCGTTGGATGTCTGACGTTTGGCACTTCCTCAGGAATGGCTTCCATCAGAACAAATTACGAAAAACACAATTAACACAATTAACGATTATAACAGATTATTAAAATACCTGACTATAACTCCGCCATACTGCTTAACTCCGCCATGCTGCCTTCATTGAAGGCAGCATGGCGGAGTTATAGTCAGGTATTTTAATAATCTGTTATGATCGTTAATTGTGTTAATTGTGTTTTTTCGTAATTTGTTCTGATGGAAGCCATTCCTGAGGAAGTGCCAAACGTCAGACATCCAACGGATCAGTCGCTGGATAGAGTTGGGCACAGAAATGTTGACATCGAATGGTAAATAATTAAATAAATGGAATATAGATCGGTCGTGTTAAGAGTCTCTACATTTTTTAAACATACAAATTTGAAACCTTGGAAATATAAACAATGAGAACGACCCTTAAGGAATCTAATAAATGATCCTTTGGGGTGAAGTCTTATGCTATATTGGTAGCGATTACGAAATTTACTGGAAAATTATATATATATATATATATATATATATATATATATATATATATATATGACGTTTCTGTCTGTCTGACGTTTCAGTTTCTGTCTACCAAATCCACGCACAAAGCTTTGGTTGGCCGGGGGCTACAGTAGAAGACACACATTTGCCCAAGGTTCCACACCATGAGACTGAACCCGGAACCATGTGGTTGGGAAGTAGGCTTCTTACCACACAGCCACGCCTGCGCCTCTGGAAAAGAGCTATGTACCAGCGTGTTATGCTTATTAAAATATACACTGCTGTTTACTTACAACCTCTATTATGTTGCGATGTATTTTTTTTAGGTGGCAAGCGGGCAGAATTGTTAGAACACTGGACAAAATGCTTAGCGATATTTCTTCTGGCTCTTTACAATCTGAGTGCAAATACTATCGAGATTAACTTTGCCTTTCATCCTTTCGATGCAATAAAGAACTAGTCAAATACTGGAGTTGATGCAGTCAGCTTGTTCCCTTACCCTCCAAATTACTAGCTTTTTGTCTAAATAAGAAATTATTATGATATGGTTTTGGATAACTGGAGCAGGTTAAAGAGATTATTATTTGGTATTACACAGGCTAGTTTCAAGTATGCAATAGGAAACCTGTATATAGTTGTTTATCTAACCAGAAATAACAGTTAAATCTTCCTGTTGTTTTAAAAAGAAGGAAGGACACATTGGATAAAGTAGTTCTTGATATCGTTATACTCAAAAAATGACGGGACAGACCTACAGATAAACAACAATAATGCAAGTGAAAGACTTTATTAAATATTTATCTATCCTTCTAGCTCATGATATTTCGATGTTGTTGCTATTGTTTCGTTCAAGTCAGTCCTTTGTAAGCAGAGCTATGAACAAAGGTGTCTCTAGCCGTTACCTTCCCAGCATTTTTCGTGCAGTCTGCATCCCTGAACAACATTATTTAATGTGTGCTTCCTCTTTTTAAAAAGGTACGATTTGGTTTGATGAAGAGCTGGCAATTTTTGGTAGCAGATCGAACGACCGAATAGAAGCACCTTTGTGTATTCGACTAAGCATCTTTGTGCATCCAACTAAATTCATATTGCGTTATGTGTGTCCCTCATACTGTTCAACTCTATTTTATCAAAATTTCTTCTCTTCTGTTTCCAAGAGATATTCCATACACATATGCGCCTTTAGAAATTGTTATTTCCCATTTTGTATTATTATTGATTTCTAAAACAGACATAAGGCACAAAGTATTGTGGAGAAAAAGGTAAATTCGGTTACATTGGTCTCAGTAGTTGATTTATACGTATTCTAAGTGTTAAAAATGAAGTTAACTCTGTGATATTAGAAATGCTGGCTTTAAACTCAGAACGTTACGAAACCTGGCTAAATTCCACCAGACACTTTTTTTCCGCCGCTCAGTCAATTCATCAATCCATTCTCATGTTATATAAGTTAATATTAAAGAGTATAAGAGCGGTGTTTAACAGAAACCGTAGCACGACGGAAAAATCTTTGCTTTAAATTTAGAACTTGCCAGAGTCAACTTTATATTTCATCCTTCGAGGGATAAAGGACAAAGACTTATTTATACATATGTTAGAAATAATATTTCAAAGTATTGAGTTAGTTTCACATGACTCTTAAAAATGACTCTCAAAACTTCATCATTAAGAGTCACATGACATCAGTCAGTTTTACCACCCTGCCATACTTTCATGTCAATAAGTTATTTGACATGTTTGAGCCGTGGAACATTCCTAAACTCTTTTCTAAACGAAAGTTTACTTTCATATCATTGCATTATAGTACGCCTTATCGCGTGTCTTTCTGTTTATCTATCTTCCTCGTCTAGGCACTTAATTATATGTGCTAACTACCTCCATCATATTCTTTTTTATTTTGTAATTCTTTTGTAGTCGCTGATTTCAAACTCTTTCCCATTGGAAATCAAAATAAAATCATTTGTATGTAAATACTTAGTCTAAGACAGAGAAGCAAGGCCCGTACACTTCGCATTCACAAACTGCTGAGAGCGATAAAGCCGAAGTTTAACTTTAACGTAGGCGCAAGCGTGGCTGTGTGGTAAGAAGCTTGCTGCTTAGCCACATGGTTCTGGGTTGTCTCACTGCGTGACACCGTGGGCAAGTGGGCAAATGTCTTCCGTGGGCAAGTACCTTCTACTATAGCCTCGTGTCGACCAAAGACTTGTGAGTGGACTTTGGTAGACGGAGCTGAAAGAAGCCAGTCGTATGTATATATTTTATGTGTGTGTGTATGTGTGCGTGTGTGTGTGTGTGTGCGTGTGTGTGTGCGCGCACACGCGTTTGTCCCCATCACCGCTTGACAACTGGCGTTGGTTTGTTTATGTCACCACCCCTCGATACTTAGAGGTACATCATTATTGAACAAGTACCAGGTTTTTAAAAAAATAATAAGTACTGGAATCGATTTGTTCGACTAAACCCTTCAAGGCGATGCCCCCAGCATAACCACAGTCTAACGATTGAAACAAATAAAAGATAAGATAAAAGAACTTCTTGAAATTGCTGACTGTATGGTAAGCGTTGGAAAAAAGCGACTTCGAGACGATTGTAGAAACATGAAGAAAAGTTTCGAGTTTTGTTTAGTGCGGGTTTTAGGGATAAGATAACAGTAGGGACGGCGAGATGATGAGGTGGTTGGGAAAACGTAAAGAACCTGATTTGACTTTAATGAGATCGACAATATTTCCCTGATCCATTCTTTTAACTTAAAAATTTTTAACTGCAATAAAATGGAAATATTCGCGACGATTTTCCCAAAGTTTGATTTACTAACGCAAGAACCATGTTCACCGTTTTACTATATTATAGAACATAGACCTAACATATATAACATAGCCTAATAATTCTCAACCTAAAATATTCCTGCTGAGTTCATTAACCTAACAGTAATTCTCTCTTTGTATCATATATTCTTTTCTTCTATATCTCTTCGTAATTCTGTTATAAATGGCTACCTTGTGTGTAAATTAAAAGATTAATGAAATGGTTTTAATTTTAATCACGTAATGTTTCACCTGTTCTATAGGCTAATGTATAAAGTAAATTACTGTTAGGCTGAAGCGGTCTGTTGATGATCAATTAACATTTATTTTACAGCGGGAATCAATTAGTTGATTATTTTTATTGGGGTTTCCCTGAAACGCATCAATAAAAATGAATGTATACGTGAGATTACATCATTTTTTTAAAAAATAAATGTCGAACATTTGAAATGTATAATTCTTCATCTTCCTCCAGATTAATTATTTAACACCCACATGTTACTGCCGCCTGTAATGTTACTTTATACGATAACAAGAACGACGACGATGATGAGAAGAAGAAGAAGAAGAAGAAGAAGAAGAAGAAGAAGAAGAAGAAGAAGAAGAAGAAGAAGAAGAAGAAGAAGAAGAATTTCTTTAGTAGTCACAAGGTCTCAAAGACAAGGTATAAACATAGTAGAGGGTTTACATATGACGTTTAAGGATGGATAACAAAAACAAGTAACAATAAAATTCCAGCATATAATGAGGGAAAGTACTTAGGCTCGATTAAGGAAACCCCACAAACCTTGAATTCCCAAGAGCAAGTACTCTCTCCCATCAGTCGATTCCCAGCCAACAAGTCAGTGCTCAGAGTAGATCCATTTACAAGAAATTACTGAAAGCAGCACTTCTCTCTTCAGACTTACATTCTTTTTTAAGTGAAACCTTAAAAAAGTTGATGAAAGCTTCACCGAAGAGGAAAGTGTCTGTCATCAGTTCTTTCAGCCTCCTCAATCACACAAGCACATGCGCTACAGACATCAGAGAGAAAGCTTCCAACACTTCCAGGGCGAAGGAGGGTGGTGGGGGTTCTTCTCGATGACTTTGGTTGATTACTAAATACGTCTACGCGCGACGCCAGTTATGCGACAAAATTCCATATATATCATCAATATTCGGACACTGAACGGTCATGCAAAACTGTTTCGTCTCTCTGTACGAATCTCAGACTGACCTGGTTGACGGCACTTCCCTGTCTGTGCAGTTAAGTTGAACAACTATTACCATATGGGGTAAGGAGTTGTGGATGCCAGCCGACTCTGTCATGAAGATATAACTACCACCTTACTTTAGTAAGAAAGGGTGGATAGACTTTGTCAGGTGTCCATGATGAAGGAAGTTTTGATGTGGAGTGGTTCAGAAACCTGAAGACAATGATTTTTTTCCCTTTCGGGTTACGATTTCATCAACTTTTTCAAAACCAACTTGGGGGCGGAGGTGAAAATAGAGAAGGAAATACTGCTCCTAAACCTTTATGAATTTTTTATTAATTTGGAAGCCCCAAACAAGGTGAAAATCCACTAAGTGTAAGGGATTATGAAGAGTGGAGAATTAGGATGAAAGAAATTAATTTAATTTAGACTTGAAAGAGTTCAAGTCATAAGAATGGAGGGAAACAATGAGATGGAAGAGAGTTCCAAAGTCTAGCCGTTCGAGGACAAAAACCTACACCGTAGAAAGATTTCTTTATTCACGGAAGCACAGCAGCATTTGGATGAAGACAAATCAGGCGAGATCGCACAAAGTGATCTGGAACTAAGAGAGAAAGTTCATCAGAGCACTTAGTAACTATAGAAGATACTAAGATTGGTTAAACAAGAGTAGCGAAACTGGTATGGTTAGATGTTGTTGTTGTTGGCACTCCGTCGCTTACGACGTCGAGGGTTCCAGTTGATCCGATCAACGGAACAGCCTGCTCGTGAAATTAACGTGCAAGTGGCTGAGCACTCCACAGACACGTGTACCCTTAACATAGTTCTCGGGGATATTCAGCGTGACACAGTGTGACAAGGATTACCCTTTGAATTACAGGCACAACAGAAACAGGAAGTAAGAGAAAGTTGTGGTGAAAGAGTACAGCAGGGTTCGCCACCATCCCCTGCCGGAGCCTCGTGGAGCTTTAGGTGTTTTCGCTCAGTAAACACTCACAACGCCCGGTCTGGGAATCGAAACCGCGATCCTATGACCGCGAGTCCGCTGCCCTAACCACTGGGCCACTGCACCTCCACATGGTTAGATGAACCTAGACAAATTATGTAGTTGTAGGCTAGTAGTAGTATAAATTGAATCATGGCATTAACAATTGGTGTCAGAGTAATCAGGGATTTTTGTGTGGAGTAACCCGAATCACCCAATGTGATTCTCTCGATTACGTCGAAGAACGTTTTCGAGTTTTTCTTTTCTTCTGTATTATAAACCATTAACTTTTTATTAATGTATCTTTAATATTATTGTTCATTTCCATTTTACCATTTTACTCGATATAAATCCCTCAGTTTCTTATTCGCTATTTCTCTATGTATTTCGACTTTATATTTCCCCCACCGTCCTGGGACTTGTGGCTAATAAAAGAAAATATTACCGCTACTTTTGTTGCTGCTGCTGCTGCTGCTGCTGCTGATGATGATGATGATGATGATGATGATGATGATGATGAGGATTATGATGATGATGACTTGTTGTTTTATTGTTATTGTTGGAGTGTACGGACTTCATAGAGATAGCTCTCCAAGTAGTCGGATTTTACTACGATTTATTAGAAGTGAAGGCATTTTTGTTTCATTTGGCACAATGAATATCTAAAAGATAGATCTTACCCCATTACCTAGAGTAGAGAATATATATATATATATATATATATATATATATATATATATATATATATATCTGTGTGTGTGTGTGTGTGTGTGTGTGTGTGTGTGTACATATATGTATGTATATATGCATATATTTATATATTCATATATTATTTATATTATTATTATTATTATATTTATTATATATATATATATATATATATATATATATATATATATATATATTGTTGATTAGAAGTTTTTCAATTTGGCTTCATTTTCCAGTGTAACAGTAAAAGGTGGTAGCAACAAGCACGGTTGTAGAAGATATGCCCTCAAGAAAAATGATAAAAATTTTGAAAACACTTTTTGACAAAAGACAAAAAAACAACGACAAAAGAAAATGAATGCAATTAGACAAGTAGATCTTTTAATAAATGAAAAAAATAACGATATTTCTGATACGGTATTGGTAGAGCAGTAGCAGCACTTCTGTTAGCATTACTATTGAGAGAGATTATGGCTATAGGTCGATTCCAGGATAAACAAAAAGATATGAGAGAAGCATACTACGAAAGATAATGTATTCCTCTCGGAGGAACACCGGGAACATGTAAGGAGGAAAATAACATACCTTAGGCTATCTGCTTAAAACAGATAGGACTTTCACGTGACTACCAAGTCAACAGTTAAAAGCTACTCTATACTTTGTGTGACATGATGTATGTCACAGGCCGAGGAAGTGGTGGTGTGGCAACCATAGTTGATGCACTACATATCTGGTCAAAGGCGGAACAGAACGGAAGGTAGAAAAATTAGGGAGCTTGTAACAAAGCTAAAAGAGGCACAGTAGAAGGACCCTAACTACTCCTAGTCTGGTAAGATATTCAGTCCTTGGAATTGACCACGGAGGGAGTCATGGATTATCTGAGGTATCGGAAGAAGGATGGGCGAGCGATGTACTGGTTGAAGTGATGGAGTTAGATTCGATGGAATACTTGAACGAGAGACTAATGGCAAAAACCAAGCGAGCAGTCTATCAAGAACTATGCGTTAACTTCCGAGAACTTAACCCTACACTGAGAATGCTGATGGGCAGGTTACAATATCAAGAACAATAATCAGGAACATAAGGCAGTCTCAATCAGCATAGGTGTCTGCTTCTCGCTAGTATGTGAGTGAATTACTCTTATTTATATTCATATATATAATGGGAGAGAAGGAGAGACAGACGTGCGTAAGTATAGTGTAACTTATGTGTTTACCAATTTTCATGTATGACGTGCTGTGTAACAATTTTGCCCCACTCCTATTTTATATGTATATAAGTGTGCCTATATTCATGTATCCTGTAACCCTATAGTAACAAATTTTGTATAAATGAATGAGCGCTATTGGCAAAAATATTTTGTGATATTTATTGAGTGTGAAGGAAAGCTGGGTAGAGTGAGGTTAACAGTGAACTTTAGAATATTCAATTGTCAATCTTGTTTGCCCAGGAGCAAAAATAATGATTTGCTCTTGATTTATATTTTATATTTGTAAAATTTGTACAAATTTTTTTTTCACTTATTCAACATAACTGCTTTGTCTGAATTTGCAGTAAGAGATGCTAACCATAAGTGTGGTAATATCGATTACGTCCTCAAAATTGTCTAAAATATTTTTTAAAACAAAAACACTGATATAATAAGAAAAAACAAACAAAAAATGCGAAAACAACAGATTCGCAAACATTGCGAACCATAAGGAGATGAAAGATCTAGTTAGTTACTGAAAAGAAAAAAAAATGGAAGAACAATGTCAAACAAGACTGTGTCTCTTTACCCAATCATTTCATCTAAGAAAGGGAAAAGTAACGTAAATCTGGTTTTCCAAAAACGAAAGGGGATTCCAAATGTCCACAAAAGAACAGCTGGATAATACTCTGACCGATGTGTGTAGTGATATGTGTTCTATGTATTTATCTAGTCATTCAGGTCGAGAACGAAGCGAAACGACAAGCGGAGTTGGTGCGTCACTCACCTGCCCACTGTCTGTTTCGCAAAATAAGGTAAAATCCAAGGACATTGGACGTAGATAATGAGGTTGTCACTTGTCTCGTCATATGCAGCACATTAAGGAAAGGTAATGAGCGAATAGGTGACACGAAATATTATGTGGTCGGATAGAGGTCGATATAGGCACGCAAGTCCTGAATACCTTATTTCCTTAAATACCATAAAACTATTCTGGAGCTGTACTATATAGTCGGAGTAGAAAGGAAAGCAATTAAACTGGTGATGCAGAGTCCAAAGCTCTTCTATAGTTGTAGTAGTAAGACACACTTGAGTCCCCCACCTTCCCTTTTGAGCTGGAAAAGTGGAGAAGAAAAAGCAATGTACAGTGGGAGAGGTAGCCCAGCTTAGTGAGAAGTATCATCTGGTAAGAGATTACCATCTTACCTTAGAAAGTCATGAGAATCGAAGTTCTTTGAATAACCACTGAGGAGTTGATGAGTCGTCTGAACTATTTGTAGGGAGTTGGATGGAGCGATATACTGATTGATGCTGATTGATGAGAAAAGGAGCTTGATCTTTTGAAACACTTAAATAACAGATCGCTGGAGAAGGCAACGAGCAGTTTATCGAGAATTATATATGAACATGAAGATATGCAAACGCGGCAAAATTTAAGCCTATTCGAAAATTGAGAATTATCACAGGACCAGAAAATGATCGAGATTGTGAGGTGTCGGCTATCTACAAATGTGTGAGTGGGTTGCTCTACTTTCATTTAGCAAATATGTATGTGTCCATACACACACACACACACACACACATATATCAACGATAAATGTATATATATATATATATATATATATATATATAACGTGAGAGAGTTAGGGGTTGGGGGTTCAACCCACTAAGGGATAGTATCTATCCAGTATACTGCTGGGAGGGTACCCAATTATTGCTACACTAGTGCTATACTAGGTGCAATCAGTGGGAGCGGGTAAAAGAGGAGGTTTTACCCAAAATTTGTATGACAATTAGAAAATGGAGGATAATATGCTGAACCCAACTACTTGCAGACGGTGTATCCCGTTGAATTCATTAATTTAATTCATAGCAAAAGTGACAAAAGAAGAAAGAAAAAGAAAGAAAGAACCAAAGCACAGGTGTTCATGGCAGACTAT
Organism: Octopus bimaculoides; assembly: GCF_046866305.1. NCBI lineage: Eukaryota > Metazoa > Mollusca > Cephalopoda > Octopoda > Octopodidae > Octopus > Octopus bimaculoides. The sequence goes on along the minus strand of NC_142930.1, from coordinate 46,773,086 downwards.
GTTATTCTGCCAACCTGGTTTACATATAGAAGTACAAAGTACATAAGGAATTAGAGGATGAACAGAAGTTTAATCATACAGCTGTTTCGGCCTAGTTTTAGCAAGCCCCATTCTATCCGAATATTCCTTTTGGGAGTGATTATCGGATGACATTTTGAAATGGGGTTACATGCCCGAACCGCTAGGCCTCTTGTTTTTACCTCTTGCTCTACATTTGTATGAAACCCTTTGTGAATCTCTGAAGAGGCCTAGCGGTTCGGGCATGTAACCCCATTTCAAAATGTCATCCGATAATCACTCCGGAAAGGAATATTCGGATAGAATGGGGCTTGCTAAAACTAGGCCGAAACAGCTGTAAGATTAAACTTCTGTTCATCCTTTAATTCCTTATGTACTTTGTACTTCTATATGTAAACCAGGTTGGCAAAATAACATAGTCTGCCATGAACACCTGTGCTTTGGTTCTTTCTTTCTTTTTCTTTCTTTTTTTGTCACTTTTGCTATGATTTAAATTAATGAATTCAACGGGATACACCGTCTGCAAGTAGTTGGGTTCAGCATATTATCCTGCATTTTCTAATTGTTATATATATATATATATATATATATATATATATATCAACGATAAATGTGCATATACATATATATATATATATATATATACATATATATGTGTGTGTGTGTGTGTGTGTGTGTGTGTGTGTGTGTGTGTGTGTATTCCCACGCAAGAAATAATATAGGAGGAATTGTTTGGGGGTTTGAAAATGCACCTGAATCTCAAAACGTTTAGTCGTTTTCAAATTTTGTTATAGATTTATTCAAATACCAAACCGGTTTCGACAATTTTTTCATTATCAATGGTAAAGAATGAATAAATGAGACGTTTATGAGAGTTTAAAGTTACAAGGAAAACTTCGGAAAAACTTGTTTAAACGATCAAGTGTTCAGATGTTCACAGGAATTTCAATGAGTTTCACAGAGATAGACATTAATATAAATTCGACGAACATCATAACAAATATACGTAACTAAAAGTTCAGTGTTGTTGAGTTTTTATTTTTTTTTTTTAAATGAGGAAGAGAAAAAGATGGAGAAAAAGAGAAAAGGAGTTCTTTTATAATTTCCGTCGTAGTACATGAGACTCTTCCTCGTTGGTCACTGGTTAGAGTTTGAAACGCTTTAAGTTTAATATTCTTAGACATTTATCACTTCCATCTTACCTAAGTCCCGAAACCCGCACTTCTAACCTTACTGCTCCTTTTCCAGCCTCAACCGTATCCTACACTGTTGATTTCAAGCAACAACTATTGATTTTGAAAGATGTTTCATGGCTATTTATTTGGAACACTGCCCACTAACTATTGCTTTTGATTTTTATGATCACCTATTGACTATAAACATCACTTATTGATCATTGACTCATATATTACTCTTAAGTTATTGATCCTTTATCGTATTTTATTCTGTTTCTTTACTCCACTTTTCCATGCCTTATCAGTGAACTTTGTGATCCGTATTCAAGCACTTTTTTACCTGCTTCACACAAGCCACCTCTTAACCTTGTGTTGTATCCAAGCGTCATGTTATTTTTTGTAATAACTGAGTACCCAGCAACCATTTCTACTGATATAATTTTCGTCCTTTCCTCTATACTCGCAATAAAGTAACCACAGTCAATCAATGCCATTACAACCTCTTTACTATTGTTATCGGTTTTTGTTATACGGTCAAGACTTGGCCTTTAGATCATATCTTGCATTATTTTCTGAGCCACACTTTGACTCTTCTCCACACCTATCCATACTTATCAACTTATGAATGGGGTTCCCTTTTCTTACTCTTCACGTTGCTTTCTATTTTTTCCTTTTTTCTCTATCCCTTAGTCCCTTTAACGAAGTATTCTACCGCTCTTCTTCTATTGTCGTCTTCAACATTTCTTTTCTTCGTACACTTTCCTTCCATTGCTTTCTCTAATTCAACTGTCTCCTCTCCTCTCTTCAAAAGTCTTATTAGTATAACGTTTGAAAAGAAGGGAAAGAACCTCTGACGTTTTGATGTTTTGGACGTCAATCCCTCATCAGAAAGAGGAAAGGGAAGAAAGGAGAAATAGGAGGAAATGTTAAAAAAGAAGGAAGGAACAATACCTTATCACACATACACACATATATTTACATGCATAAACACGCGTATACACATAAATAATGCACGCACACACACGCACACACACGCACACACACGCAAACATACATACATACATACATACATACATACATACATACATACATACATACATACATACATATATGCCATGCTTATTTCCAAATTAATATTTTAAAATATGCCTTTCAGAAGTTTCAATTATTTCTTTGTGCATCTTAACTTTCCCCACTGATCCTTTTTTTTTCTTTTTGGCTTAACCTTATTTACTATTCCTTTACCATACCAGCGTCTGCACCTGAATATTAATGTATTAATGTAATTATTTCATTGTCTTCATCATTAATTATCTCATCTAATATTATATTATCCTATCTGATGAAACTTTCTTTAATTTGTAACATAATGTCTTCTTTAGCATTTATTATCTACTATTTATGGCTTCACCAAATTAATTATTGCTATCGATCTGGTATAATATTTTATTATTTTCGGTAGTTATTTTGTCACTCGGTTAGTAGACTCTATCAGTTCCGTTTCTTCGATATTATCCGCCGGCTCCATTATTATTTTGCAAACTGAATACTTTAACTTTTTTTTTATTTTCCTTTTGCTAATAAATTTGTATTTTATTTCTTCGATCTTCCCATTATGTGTTAATATTTATATCCCCTACAGTTAGGAATCAATATTAAGTACATTCTATGAAGAAATCCTGTATATCTCTATAAGGAGTACGTTACTCCATTCGGTTACAGTTAGATGGAATGAATATTACAATTTTAGTGCACACTTCATACATATAAACCCCCTTTCTCTATTTATGTTGTTACTAATGTTGACTTAGCGTAGTCTTAGCGTTGTCTAAACAAAATATAACGACGTTTCAGACTCCAATATCTGACCGGTGTTACAAGCTGTGCTCAAATATACAGTAAATCATTTTAAAGATTTAGCACCTAAACCAACATGCGTACCCAGACGCAAGTTTTGCTATATTGTGAAGTTGAACAACGATCACAAGCAATCTCTCTCTCTCTCTCTCTCGCTCTCTCTTTCTCTCTCTCTGTATATATAAATATATATATATATATATCTTACTCTCTCCCCCCTCCGCTCCTCTTTTTCCCTCTCGCTCTTTCTGTTTTTTGTTGTACTAACTTGTGTATTAACAATATTTGAAGTTCAAGTTTGCCTTTTGGTTTTTCATAACTAGAAGAATCTCAAGAAGTGGAATAACATATGATAACGCGCTGAATTAAGTGCCTTCTCTCGTCTAATCACATTCTTTTATATTCGAAAGTAAAGACTTTTCGTGCTTGATTTAACCGGTCGTCCCTATGAACGCATAAGTTGATCCTAGACAAGTACTTTAATAGATCTTGCCATTTGGCAAAATCATTGACTTACGTTAATTGCACTAGTTCTTTATTTTCTGAGTTCAAATGCCACCAAGGTCAGCTTTGCATTTTATCCCTCTAAGGTTCATAAAATGTAGTACCAGACAAGTACTGCTATCGATTTAATCGACTAACCCCGAACCTCAAATTTTCTTACCTCTCTGCCTATATCGATTTAGAATTTTGGCACAGAGTCATAACTTTCAAGGGAGGGGCTAAGTTAATCACAACGATCCTAGTGATCGACTGGTACCTATTTTATCAACACCGAAAGGCAATGTCAACCTCGACGCGAAATTTTAACTCCGAACGTTAAAGAGAGGGCGAACGCTGCTAAGCAATTTACCCGGCGGGCTAATTATTCTGCCACTTCACCGCCTTCCTTTCTGCTTATATTTGAAATGCCTATAAGAGTGGTGGATTGCCAGAATTGTCAGAACATTGAATAAAATACCTTGCGATATTTCTCCCGGCTCTTTACCTTCGAAGTCCAAATCCCACCGACACCAGCTTTGCCTTTCAATCTTTCGCTATCGATAAAATAAAATATCAAACAAGCACTGGGGTCGATGGTACTGACTTACCCTTTTCCCTTAAAACAGCCGGCATAAATTGGTATGCCTTAATCAGAAACAACATATATATATATATATATATATATATATATATATATATATATATATATATATATATATATATATATATATATATATATATATATATATATATATATATATATATATATTGGGTTGGCAACTAACTTCCGCGGTTTTTTAAAAGGTTTAATAAAAAATAACAACTAATTATTATGCATTTACACTCATATCTTTCGCGACATATTGCAGCATGTCTTCATCACTATTTATCAAATACTCAGCAAGCGTTCTCCTTTCACTCCTTATACAATGGTCTATACTAATAAGTCCTCTGCCACCATTCTGTCTTTTAATATACAGTCTGTTTACGTTTGCTTTAGGGTGTAGCATCCCATTCAGCGTTATCAACTTTCTCATCCTTCTATCCAGTGTTGATATTTCCTCCTTAGTCCATTAGAGAATGGACACACTATATCTGACCACCGCAACTGCCCAGATATTCATTGCGATAAACAAATTTTTGGCATTCAGGTTGGATTTCAACACCATCTTTCACTCCTTTTTGATACGCCTCGCTGGCCTTGACTTTCATTTCTCTGTATAGAATGTCATCTATCTCCAAAATCCCTAAATATCTATACCCACTACCGTCGGATTCACCCATGGTCTCTCCTGATGGTAACCGCAACCCTCTGCAGGCTTCTGTCTTCCTTCTTTTCATATTAAGTACTGAGCATTGGTAATCTCTAATTCCATACCGATGTCCCTACCACACTTCTGGACTGTTTTGGTTAAGGAATCTATGTTTTTTTTTCAGATTTCCCAAACAATTTCAGGTCATCCATAAACAGAAGATGGTTCAATGATGGGCCTTTCTTCCCACATCGGTAACCCATCTTAACTTTCCTAAGTGCCATTGTTATGGATATTAGTGCAATTTCAAAATGTAACGGAGAAAATGAGTCACCTTGGAAGATTTTCCTTTTAATATTAACTTCTCCAAGGAATACATTACTTGAGTACAATTTGGTTTTCCACTCTTTCATGCTATGCATCAGAAAACACAAATTATTATTATTATTATTATTATTATTATTATTATTATTATTATTATTATTATTATTTTATGTTTGACTTTTGTTTTGCATTTGTACAAGTTGGATCCAAGTCTCACCCAGAGACCTCAAGAGACAACAAGTTAGAAGTTCATGTAGGTGTTATGCCTAGGGTACCATATATTTCGATTTGTACAGTTTTGTTCAAGTGAATGTTTAAGAAACCATAAGAAAATTATGTGTTTGCTTTAAAATTTGAGATCACATAGACAGAATTTTACGTAGGATATGGGCAGTTCCCATGAGCACTATCTTTTGAACTTCAGCCATTTTGGGGTTTCCTAGAATCTGATCTAGGTAGTAATCAGCCCGTTTCGCTGTCATTCCCAGGGCACCTATGACAATAGGTATTGTTTTCGTCTTCAGATTCCACATTTTGCTAATTTCTATTTCAAGATCTTTATATTTGCTCAGTTTTTGGTAGGTCTTGACAGATACGTTTATATCGATTGGGACAGTCATATCAATGAGGAGGCATGATTTTTGTCTGAAGTCTTTCAGTATGATGTCTGGCCTATTTGCGTCTATCTTTCTGTCAGTTTGAATGGTGAAGTTCCAGAGGAGTGCAATGTGATCATTTTCAAGTACTGGGGGTGGTTTGTGTTCCCACCAGTTTTTATCATGGGGCAAGTCCAGGTTTTTGCATATTACCCAGTGAATATATTGTGCAGCTCTATCATGCCTGTTGAGATACTCTGTAGGCGCAAGCAGACTGCACATGGAGACAACATGATCGATGGTCTCATTTTGTTGTTGGCATATACGACATAATGGGGAGCTGCCGTTCTTTAATATGTTGGCCTGGTAGTTCTTTGTAGGTAGGCATTGATCTTGGGCTGCTATGATAAACCCCTCTGTTTCTGATTTCAAGCCAGAGGCCATTAACCATTGGTGGGTAAGGGCTTTGTCAATATCTGCATTATTCGCTCTCTTTGGGTATTTGCCATTGAGAGGTTTTCCATGCCATTTTTCAGTCATAATAGCTAAGGCAGCAATTTTAGCACGGGTTTTCAAGCGCTTAGCTTTTTCTGCAGGTGTTTCTAGTTCGTCTAATTCTTGAATTTGTTGCAATTGGAATTCACTTAGATATTCCTTTGCCTGTTTTGTTACTGAGTAAGATGCTTTCTTGCTTTCATATTTTAAGACAAGTTTTAGCATCCAGTCCTCAGAGTTTTTCAGATAGGTGTCTAGGCCAATTGTGGCTACCTTCATTGATAATGCCAGCTGTAGAAGTCCTCGGCCTCCTTCTTTTCTTGGCAGATAAAGACGTTCTATATCTGCCTTAGGGTGGTGCATTCTATGCATTGTCAACAGTTTTCGTATTTTTCTGTCAACATTACATATTTCAGTAATTGACCAGTTAACGATGTTGAAACTGTAAGTCACGACTGGTTTGACTAGAGCATTGATCGCTTCGATCCTGTTTCTCGCGTTCAGCTCTGTCTTCAGTATTGCTCTCACCCTGCGATAACATTCTCTTCTGATCCTTTCCCTCATCACTGAGTGCTTGATATTGTCCCCTTCAATTACCCTTAGGTATTTGTAGCTCTCCGCTGGTTCTAACTCTTTTATGACATTTTGCTGGTCAAGGTTCACATTAGATGTATTTGTCATTTTTCCTTTGATAAAGGTAGCTTTTGCACATTTATCAAGGCCAAATTGCATCCTGATGTCATCACTGAATTGTTTAACAATCGCTAGTAGGCCTTTGAGTTGTTGGTCATTTTTTGCAAAGAGCTTTAAATCATCCATGTAAATGAGATGATTTATATTTTTATCAAATATTTTATAACCATACTGTGCATCATTGATCAATTTTGAGAGCGGTATTAGGGCTAGACAGAAGAGGAGTGGTGATAGTGAGTCACCCTGGAAAATGCCACATGAAATTCTTACATCTCCAGCATTTAGAGATTCATTGTCATTGTTCAACATCAGTGTGGTTCTCCATGATCTCATACTTACAGATAAAAAGTTTCGCAGAGTAGGAGCTATTTTATACATTTCCAGACATTTCCTAATCCAGCTATGTGGTAGGCTATCAAAGGCCTTTTTATAGTCTATCCAGGCTATTGACAAGTTTTTGTGTCGCTTGTGACAATCTTCTAAGATCATCTTATTGATGAGTAGCTGATCTTTACAACCATAAGATCCACGTTTACATCCCTTTTGCTCATTAGGGAATATGCTACTTTCTATTAAAAAACTATAGGTGTACTCGGTTAGGACAGATGTTAGCGTCTTATACATTGTTGTTAAGCAGGTTATGGGGCGATAATTTTTTGGTTCGTTTGTTTCCTCATTTTTTGGAAGCAGGAATGTTAAACCATTAACTAGCCAAGAGGGCATCAAACTAGGATTTTGCAAAACATCGTTGTAAAGTTTTGTTAGCAGTTCATGGCTTTCTGGGAAGGCATTCAACCAGAAGTTAGGAATTTTATCCTTTCCTGGAGACTTCCATTTGCTTGACCTCCTGAGAGCAGATCTTATATCTTCTACCTTGACCCCCTCCCACTTTTGCTCCTCTAAGGAGTCTAGGTCTGTAGATATTCTATCAATCCAAGGGGCCTTTTCATTGTGTGTTTTATCTTCTGCCCAGATTTTATTCCAAAATTCTTGCACTTCTTCTTTTGATGGGACAGACTTTATTGTTACTGGTGTTTTGCCTATCTTTCTGTAGAAATTTTTGGGGTTATTTTTGAACATGTTATTATCTCGGAAGAATGTAACACGCTTTTCATACCTTGCTATGCGGGCAGCTTTAGCACATACCTTTTGCTTGATGGTTTCTATGGTGGCATCAATGTCAACTATGGTTTTCATATTATATTTTTTCTTTAGTTTTTGGGTCTTTGTAGGTTTGATACTCTTGTCAAATCTAAGGTTTTTCAAACATTCTATGTCAGATCTAAGCAGCTTAATTTGGTGTTGAATGCGTTCTTGCCAAGAAGGATTTTTGTGGGAGTGTTGTCTTTTTCTAATCTTTTCACCACATAGAATCGTTGAGATTCTTGCGGATACATAGTACAGGTGGTTGAGATCTGTAATATCAACATCATTAGCTGAAATTATATCCTTAAGTGCAAGGCGGATTTTACCAATTATTTTCAGGTTTTGGTTAGAATTGCGAATTTTGGGGAGAGTGTCGCGTTCATTCATACTAGTTTCTTTAATTTTCAGCCATTCAATCATGATTATTATTATTATTATTATTATTATTATTATTATTATTATTATTATTATTATTATCATCATCATCATCATCACCACCACCACCACCACATTCATCACCTCCACCACCACCACCACCACCATCATCAAAGAGATATCCTCCTTTAGTTAACTAGCTGAAATTTCTAATCTTAGCAAGTGCATCCTATTCAAACAACACAGCTAGAAGAGAGCATTTTCCCTCTGTAATCCTATGAAGTTCTTTGGTTGGCCTCTGACTCGTTTTCCTCCTAAGGCGTTTTATTTCACGACTTTAGTATACTTTTGTTTTCCATACCACTTTTTTGTTCATAAACGATTCTGCATAAACACCTCCGTTTTTGTAATTTGTCTTTGTAAAGTCTTGTCACTCGTTCTTTTGTTGTCGTTGTTGCTGATTACCTTGAATTAACGCGTTTTCAGAAATACCTCTTGGAAAATTATTTCTTCCAATATTATTTGATGACAAAGGTTATTTTCAGTTTGATTACATGACATGTACAAAAAAGGACAGCACATTATGCACAAACAATCACAGTTTCAATTTCAAAAATTAGAAAAATAAAGTGGTGAAAATACCAAACAACGAAAACAATGTAATTAATAACGTAATTTAGCAACATCAGCTTCTCTTTTTGCTACCATTGTGTGTGAATTGAAGGTGCTCCAAGCAAGGAGAAAAGTGCGTCACAAAAGTCAGTACCTCTTTGCCCGAAGCATTTAACCTAAGAGACAAGGAGAACGGTGATATGTCATTGTGTTGCAAAAGTTGGATAGCTATTATTTATTAGTGATAGTATCAATATTTTTATTCTCATATTATTATTATTATTATTATTATTATTATTATTATTATTATTATTATTATTATTATTATTATTATTATTATTATTATCATCATTATTATTATTATCATCATCATTATTATCATCATCATTATTATTATTATTATTATTATTATTATTATTATTATTATTATTATTATTATTATTATCCTTAATATAGAAAGGATTGAGGTAACTCCTCCTGAAGATACAGTCAAAGTTTAAAGAAGAGTGCCATTTGCTATCTTGTGAACAGTATTTCGACATCTCGCGTGTCTTCCACTGGTTCAAAAAATAAATTTGTCAATCTACATTTTGGTTAATATAGAAAGGATTGAGGTAACTCCTCCTGAAGATACACAGTCAAAATTAAAAGAAGAGTGCCATTTGCTATCTTGTGAACAATATTTCGACATCTCGCGTGTTTTCCAATATTTCGACATCTCGCGTGGATATCTCGCGTTACCTCAATCCTTTCTATATTAACCAAAATGAAGTAGATTGATAAATTTATTTTTTGAACCAGTGGAAGACACGCGAGATGTCGAAATATTGTTCACAAGATAGCAAATGGCACTAATCAGAAACAACATATATATATATATATATATATATATATATATATATATATATATATATATATATATATATATATATATATATATATATTGGGTTGGCAACTAACTTCCGCGGTTTTTTAAAAGGTTTAATAAAAAATAACAACTAATTATTATGCATTTACACTCATATCTTTCGCGACATAACGCGAAATATCCACGCGAGATGTCGAAATATTGGAAGACACGCGAGATGTCGAAATATTGTTCACAAGATAGCAAATGGCACTCTTCTTTTAATTTTGACTGTGTATCTTCAGGAGGAGTTACCTCAATCCTTTCTATATTAACCAAAATGAAGTAGATTGACAAATTATTATTATTATTATTATTATTATTATTATTAATCAGTAGTTTTATTTTTATAACATGCTTTCACTTCACTACCGAGCGCAGCTCTGTGTGCCTTGGGTATGTGCTGTGGTTGGCTGTGATGTTCTTATGGTTACTGTATTGAAAGTGTTTTGCGTAGGATGTGTGTAGTGCCCAGTAGTGCAATTTTCTGTATGTTATATATATTTGTAAGTCCTGGTGTTTTTGGTATGTATTTGTCTAAATATTTTTTTATTATACCTAAGGCGCCTACTATGATAGAAATTGTTTCTGTTTTTAGATTCCACATTCGAGTTACCTCTATTTCCAGGTCTTTGTATTTTGAAAGTTTCTCCATTTCTTTTAGAGAAATGTTGTCATCTACTGGTATTGATACATCAATTAGGAAGCATTTTTTTCTTCATGATCTCTGACAACTATATCTGGCCTATTGTCCTTAATTTCTCAATCTGTGTGTATTGGCATATCCCAGAGTATGGTTGCTTTCTCGTTTTCTGTGACCTTTTCTGGCGTGTGCTTATACCATTTTTTTATGTTGTTATTCCATAGTGTTGGCATAGCTTCCAGTGTATGTAGATCCCAGCTCTGTCGTGTCTGTGAATATATTCCTTCTTAGCCAGAACTGGGCAGCCAGAGATATGATTTATTGTTTATTGTCCATCACCACATATTCTGCAGTTACTTGTTATGTTTCTTTTCATTATATGTTTTCATTATTCTTATTATTATTATTATTATTATTATTATTATTATTATTATTATTATTATTATTATTATTATTATTATTATTATTATTATCATCATCATCAGAGAAGAAGTGTTTATTTTTAACCTAATCTTTAGCTATTTTATATCTATGTGAGATTACTTGCAATTTATGTACGTCTGATATGTAAATGTGGTATGCATACGTGATATATTTCTGCTGTGTTTATACTCGACTTGTATATATGATATGTATGTGTGTGAGTGCGCGAGTATGCGTAATGTGCATGCGTGGTATGTATATACATCATTTTATTAAATTGTTATCTACAAACTGTACCCACTTCTAGGGAGAGTGTTTGAGCATTTTAAACAGTTACAAATATTGAACTCTGAGAAATAAATCCAGTTGAGGAATAGTTTGCTTTTAGATAGTTCTGGAAGTTAGTGATTGACTGACTGACTTACGAAAACATTCACAGTTAATCGAAATTTACCTCTTAGAGGAAGAAAACAAGCCTATGGGTAATCGTTAGTAACTCTCAAAACAATTTGAAGAAAAATATTTCGCAGAAACTTCAATTTTCTTGATAAAAAAGAAAATCTGATCTTTATTAGCAGATAAAGTGACAACTACAGGCATGTATCAGTAATATTTCACTTGCGTTAATCAGTTGACAGAAGTTTTTTTCGTATAGGAAACAATAACGAAGATTTTTATTCATCCAGTATAACTTAAATAATTAGCAGAAGTTAGCAAAGGAGAATAACAGGAACGGAGAATAAATTTCACAGAAAATTTAATTTTCAGGTTGAGGCAGTAAATCTTATCTTTGTTAGCAGACAATGTGACAGCTAAGTCACAGTATCATATTGATTAGTTTACTCATACTGTTTTGTATTCTTTCAATATTTTGTTTCTGTTCTCTGTATGAGAGTATTTATTTATTTAAGGATCTCAGAGAATAACTATCTTGTAATTTCCATTAACTGCATCCAATATGTCGTTCGCTTTTTTAAGATAGAAATGTGTGGTCATATTACTATTTTAGCAGGCCACGCGATTACATACTGTCTCCCTTATTTACTTGTTTTGAATTAGAATTTTTATTAGAGTTTTTAATTTCATATTTATAACGATGCAAAATACTAATAATAATACATTCTATTAATATTTAATATTTAATTAAATATGCGATATTCGTCTATATAAAATTCTAGTTCACTGAAGCTCTTAAGAAAACAAATATTTTATTTTCATTCCCCAATTTTGATTTCGTTTCAATTAGCAAATCTATATATTTTTATTTAACCATTTTATCATTCGTGTTTGATGTTAAGGTTACTGATTTGGGTTGCAATACACTTTTCAAGACTTTTTTTTCCGGATCTTTGCTTCCGTGTATATATATGTATGTGTGTGTGTTTTATGTGTATGTACCTCTGTATATAAGTGTATGTGTTAGTGGCGTGTTTGAACTTTCCAGCAGGTCTCTGAATCTTTTGAGATATTTGTTTCACCTGTTCATTTCTTTCTTCTGTACAAAATCGAAAGGTAAGACAGGAAAGGAAATATCTAGGATTTAAATACAGAACTTTATCGAAAAAGAATGAATTCTTGAACACTTGTCGCTACAGTCTAGTTTTCAGCAATATTCAGTGTTGTTTATCTTAAGATTTATTCTAAATACTTATTTACCTTCTTTGAATACACGACCACAGATTCCTGAGGTAAAGCATTCAGAATTGAATACATATCTCATACTTATATTCCTGACCCTTTAGGATGTATTTTGAACTCTAAAAACACGTGAATAAAACTAGATATGTATAGTATTGCATTTTCTTTGATCTTTTATTGCTTCTACGACTCCATTACTTTTGACGTCATTTTTAAAATTAAAAAAAAAAGAAATAACTAGACTCGTGTGTGTGTGTGTGTGTGTGTGTGTGTGTGTGTGTGTGTGTGTGTGTGTGTGTGTGTGTGTGTGTGTGTGTAAGCCATAATTAGCTAGGAAATAAAAGAAATGGATATATTATTTAACCACATTCTATCCTTAGGATTACAACGATTTTGCAGCCTTCATCATCTATAATATAAATTCCGTTCTGTGTGTGTGTGTGTGTGTGTGTGTGTGTGTGTGTGTGTGTGTGTGTGTGTGTGTGTGTGTGTGTGTGTGTGTCTGTCTGTCTGTCTATGTAAAAGATTATAACGGCCGTATTTTTCAACTGATATTCAAACTGGGAACATACATTACTTGTGTTCCAGGGATGGTTTTAGACTCTTAAATTTTTTCACATAATGAGTAACGGGCCCTCTGGGGGCAGAAAGCACCCGTTCCTAGGTAACGTAGAGAAGGGAGGTAACTCTTTGCGAAGTAACTTTCAGAAATTGATTGTCTCCATTGGTCATAAAAAACATAAAGAAAGAAATTGATTGTCATCCATTGGTCATAAAAAAACAATAAAAATATTGCTTTTTATATTAGATTCACGTCTTTGAAAGTTTTTAAAATATTTACTTCCGGTTTTCTAGCGTCAGGCAATTTAAAGAAAGAGAAGGAGGAGAAAGAAAGAAAATTCAGATTGGAGAAATATAGTGCGATAGATGAGTGGAAATAAAGTTTAAAAGCGTAGAAACAGATATATGTAGTGGAAATGAAATGTAAGAAAACAGTTAAAAGTTGAATTTTATAGATTGTAGAAATTACTTATAGGAACTAAAGGTATGTTTTTGCCAGTGTTTGCAACGATAAACGTGTTGTTTAAACGTGTTTACAAGAGAATTCTCCGAGAACAGAATGAGATATTGTTACAGAGCGGACAAAAAGATTTACCCTTATCATATGGAAAGGACCTAGATACAATATTCCATTCCAAACCAAATTGTTTATTATGTTCCTTTAGAGACCAAATTAATTTACTAAGTAACCGGAAGTAATTTTACACTGATAAACAGAGTTTCTACTCTTAGAATTACCGCTAGGGAAATGAATACGATTCGAATTTATATCAGAAATACTAATATTATTATTATTATTATTGTTCAAAGAATGGTTAGTGTTAATAATATCAACGCTATTATTTTCACTAAGTGGATTTGTATTTAACAGCTTATCGTTATGCGAAGAGATGATTTGCGAAATGTTTTTGGTGCTTGAAAACCCTATTCTAATTCGGTGTGAATTGATAATGGAATGATATCTTGAATTTTTTGAGAAATTCTTATCTATGGCTTCACGAAACAGGCAAGAGAGGTTGGATTTGATCTGCTCACCATATGGAATTACCAACCAAATAGTTTTACTAGGACATACCTTGTTATTAGGGTAATTATTTTCAAAAATCCTAGATTTACATTTATTACGTAAAAAGGGACTTAAAGAACGCTTATCTCCCTTACGCTGCAAAATGTTTCGATTTAGCGTTGTTATTCGAACTAAAATTTATATTTTATAACCGTTATAACGTGTTCTCATGTCCTGATTAATAGTTAATGTCAATAGTTATAACTCTGCATTACTTAAAGCAGGCTATAAAGAAAAAAATTCCTATATTAACCCTACATAAATTGAAGCAGAAGTATATATTTATTAACTCTTACAAGAGTAGGCGTATTTTGCTCGTTCTTAGAATTTGGATGAGAGCATTAGAATGAAAGAACATGTGGAAGACTTTTATCCCTTAGTCAGAAGGAAAGGCCAGTTCCCATAACGCTTTACACAGTCTCTGTAACTGACGGAAGTGAGAGAAGAACGATTGGAGACTTGTCCCAAATGCTTCCGTTAAAGGTATCCAAAAGTCAAGAGGTATCCAAAGGTCAAGCGGTGCTACTATAAACCGGTCACTAGATTAAGTTTATCACCCAAGGATATTGTAATATGTTGTAGCGAGAAGTATATTTGTTGTAGAGTGTGCAGTGTGCAGCGTGCAGAGTACAGTGTGTAGTGTGAATATACAGTAGAGAGAGAGAGAGAGAGATGAAAAGTACAATGTGTTTTTAATGTGATGAATTGCATGTTGAGATACATTGTGCAGCAAGAATTAGCGTGATGCAATGTTGGCGTGCAGTGTTAATGAGTGTCTAGCATTGTACAGAAGAATGTCGTGTGTTGCCGCGGAATGAAATCTATATTGGTGCAGTGTGCAGCTGTGTTTGATGTAGTATTGAGATGCTGTGTATATTGCTCTATATACTGTGTCATACAGCAGGGTTTGGAAGACTAAGGGTTATTGCAAACTAGGATTTGTCTGCCAAACGGATTCTCATAAAGTTTCTCATAAATCCTAATTATGTAGATGTATAAAAAAAAATATGGTGGAGAGTAACGAGTAGAGTAATATTAAGGACTGGTCTAGAATAGTTGGACTCTGGCTACATGGAGATTATAATTTGGAATGAAAAGTATAAGTGTGTGCCTGCGCGCGCGCGCGCGTGTGTGTAATATTTACTGAAACAGTGCAAAAGATATAAATAGATACCTGTAAAAGTCATTGAAGTGAAGCAATTATTAAGAGAAAAGTTTGAAGAGAAGAAACAGATCAGAAATGGAAAATGGGTGAAATAAATAAGATGAATATTAATAAATAGAAGTATCAAAGTTAATGGATTAGTTAATTAGTGAGATTGCAATTCTAGAGTTTGTTAGTGATAATTTTCATTTTCATCATCATCAATGGTAATTATTGGACAAAATTACATTAAAAATAGCTATAAAGCACTTAAACGAAAAACAAATAAATATGGGAATATGTAGAGTAATATAGAAGATGAATAAGTGAAAGTTCTAAAGTAAGGAAGTTATCTGTTGTCTTGTGTCATTCCACAACTGAAGTAAAGCCTTTCAATTCTTTTGAATCATCAAAAGACTTATTACATATAAAGCTAATATCAGATTTCGTCAGGTTTACAAGCCTAAGTATTTGATTAAAAATACCGGTATAGTCATTGAAGGTAAAGTAAGGCGGTATTGGTGGAAAGAGTGCTGTACGATTCTCGGTGTTGAGTGGCAATACAATATTTTTTCCGTTTGAGATGATATCGTTAAGCGTTTTTCAGTAGTTTCTCTTTTTTGTTTACCTATTGGTAATTGCACTAGAAGTAAGATGGCGATATGTGTTCTGATCTATTCCCTACAGAATTTTTGTTTTTAAAAGCACTCGTTTGGCTTTTAGCTCTTCTTTTCTCTCTTCTTCTAATGTTTCTGTCTTCTTACATTACTTCACAATATAAACACTTCTAGTTAGCATCGTCGTTGTCACCACCATTACCACCGTATGTATCTTTCAAACATCTTTAATAGAGGACCTCCTTCTCTTGAAACACGGAAATCAACTAGAATTAATGAACACTTTAGTTTTAAGCCTAATAGATCTCCATCAGTGACAAACCTATTAATATCCCTTAAAAATCATAACATAAATATCTAATCGATATATATATATATACAGAGACAGAGAGAGAAAGAGAGAGAGAGAGAGAGAGAAAGAGAGAGAGAAAGAGAGAGAGAAAGAAAGAAAGAGAGAAAGAGAGAGAGAAAGAGAGAGAGGTTAGGAGGGAGAAAACGAAAAATCTGTACGGGGTTTTTTAGTATGCAAACTGATGTGTTGCATCTAATGTGGTCACGAGCAAACACAAAAGAAAATAATACTTGATACCAACGCGGCAGGGGATGGTGGCGAAACCTGCTGTACTCTTTCAACACAACTTTCTATCACTCTTACTTCCTGTTTCTGTTGTGCCTGTAATTCAAAGGTCAGCCTTGTCACACTGTGTCACGCTGAATATCCCAGAGAACTACGTTAAGGGCACACGTGTCTGTGGAGTGCTCAGCCACTTGCACGTTAATTTCACGAGCAGGCTGTTCCGTTGATCGGATCAACTGGAACCCTCGACGTCGTAAGCGACGGAGTGCCAATAACAACATACATATATATGGAGGCGCAATGGCCCAGTGGTTAGGGTAGTGGACTCGCGGTCATAGGATCGCATTTCGATCCCCAGACCGGGCGTTGCACGTTAATTTCACGAGCAGGCTGTTCCGTTGATCGGATCAACTGGAACCCTCGACGTCGTAAGCGACGGAGTGCCAACAATACATATAACAGCCTGTTTGTTTTCGTTCGGTTTCCTTGTATGTCTCCACTGTCATGTTTTTGTTCCCAAATTTCACCCTCCATAAATCCTAAATTTTATTTTAGAATTTATGGGAGCAACTGTCTTTGAAGACTCGTATTGTCATTGAATGTTCGAAATGAGGAGTAAATAGACAGCCGACAACTGGGCGTACATTGTCATGCAAACCTTTTTCGACAGGTTTCGGCGTTTGGTGCGAATTGCTGGCTTCAGTTTGGTAGCTAGCAAAGCGCTGTATCTTGCTCTGTTGATCCAAGTAGTCTTCCAGGATAGGCCCTTTTGAATCTTAAAAAAGGGTGAGCATCAACTTTCCCGCGGAAGACTGAGTCTTGAATTTATTTGTCGCTGGCGAGCCAGGCTGTTTCCACTCCATACGCTGTCTTTTGGATTCTGCCTCATAATGATGGACTCACGTTTCATCTCTTGTGACTATTCTGCTCAAAAATTCCTTGCCCCCATTGTTGTAGCGACCGAGTAAACGTTTGTAGACTTTAAGACGTTTGCGTTTGTGCCCTGCAGTAAGCTTTCTTGACACCCATCTTGCACAGACTTTATGGAAGCCAAACATATCGTGGATGATTTGATAGGCAGAACTATGACTAATCTGCAAAAACCGAGCTACCTCATTGATGATAACTCGCTGGTTCACCATTACCATCACTCGAGCTTGGTGAATCTTTTCGTCAGCGGTAGAGGTTAACAGCCGTCCTGCTCCGTCTTCATGCATCACACTTGTCCGGCCACTTTTAAACATCTCGATCCACTCATACACACTGCTACGCAGTAGTGCACTGTCCCCATATTGTGCTAAACGTCTCCGATGAATTTCAGAACCTGACACACCTTCCGACCAGAGAAATAGGATCACAGCTCTTTGTTCTTCTTTGGTGCACATTGATAGTCGAGCAGCCATGCTTACACTGTAAAGCCAGAAAGAAAAATGGCTCAATCAGGCTCAAACTTCGATCACATGACTAAAATAGTACCAACTATAAGCACGCATGCGCAGACGTCAGTGTGATAATAAAGGTATGTTACGGTGAAAATGCTAACTTTTGACTTCTTGTGTGTATATATATATATATATATTAAGGGCATTACTATACATAAATGCCTCACGCTAGGAGGGACTCTTAAAGTCAAAACTACTATGATAAACACATTATAATATACACATTATATACACAGTATAATGAGTTTATTATAGTAGTTTTAACTTTAAGAGTCCTTCCTAGTGTGAGGCATTTATATATAGTAATGTCCTTAATATAAATAAATATATTTAAAGGGAATAATTGATAAAGTTTTCCCTTATGAGGTTTTTCACGCTAACTACTTGATAAATTCTTATAAAGATTTTATCCTATTTTTAAATTGTATATATATATTCAAATATGAACTAGAAGCAGCGCTAGTGTTGTAAACATTTTCGAACACACATACACGATGTAATTCCTTTGCTTGTTTTGTACACAATGTATGTCGTTAGCTTGTTTATCACGTACCTGAACCGAGTTGTCTCGCCTGTCTATGACTTTCATGTTTTAACAGCCGGCGCTTTGACGGGGTTATCTCCACTTCGTCAAATCGCAGACTACCGGTGAACAGGCAATTCGTATGTATGTATTCAGTAATACATACATATATGTGTGTGTGTGTGTGTGTGTGTGTGTGTGTGTGTGTGTATGTATGTATATATATATATATATATATACATACATATATATATATATATATATATATATATATATATATATATATATATATATATATATATATATATATATATATAAACACACACATTAATATATATACATACATATATATATATATATATATATATATATATATATATATATATATATATATATATATATATATATATATACATATATATATATATATATATATATATATATATAAATATATACATACATCCATACATGTACGTGTGCGTGCGTGCGTGTGTAATTGGAGTTGAACCATCTGAGATCGTGTTTCGAGGCTGAAATAATTATACATTGGAAGCACTGTGTTTGCTAGTTAAACATATATATATACTGTTACATTTAAGTTTCGTGTCATTAGGGGTTGATACGATGTACTATAAAATATCAAATTATTTCGTCATACATGTACGGCCTAGCCACTGACACAATTTTACATCCCTGATTACTGCAATCTCGATCTATGCAATAGTGATTTTCTTTAGATGCTGCTCACGTCCTCCATTAGAAATACTATCATCTCATAGTGCATGATGTCACACTTGTATCCTAAGTTGCTTCTTCAAGTTCACATACGAATGTGACTGGCTGTACTGGCAAATAATGAATTGCTACGTTGTTTCATTAGTATTAAGCTGTTGCTTGTTGCTGTTTAAATTTTTATTTCTGCAGTCGTCATCGTCGTTTGTGTTACTGTTGTTCCTTGTACTGCTGCACCAAATGGCTGTGTAAATTTTCTTATCTGCATGTCGTTGGTATGACGTCAATGTAATGTAGTAATAACACCAATGCTTTTGATTGTTATGGTTGCAATAGTTGTGATTCGTACCATTATGTTATTGTTGCTCTGAGTAATTACTGTTGTTCGTTAACACTATCTCTGCTATGTGTTTTTTCAAACATCGTTTTTTACCCTCTCATTTCCTTCCTATGAGGACATTATGACACTATCATTGGATTCCATTTTTTTTCCTTTTTTAATTTTCTTTTTTTTCTTTTTTTTTTGCTAATGAAATTATGAATTTGTTAAAATCCTTAATGGTTCGACGAAGATCAATCTCCAAAGGCTCATACCTACATTGCGAGTTAGTCTTTCAACAAAATTGTCGCTAAATAAACAATTATATATGAGGTTCTCTAATAAAGAAAAGCAACAAAAAATTGACGAAATTTGCGGCTGTGCCAAATTTTGTAGGGATAAGGACAAATGTAGTAAACATAATCATAATGTTGATTTCAAATTGTTGCACAAGGCCAGCAATGTTAAAGAGGGGGTAAGTCGATTGCATGGACCCCATACTCAACTGGTACTTTATTTTATCAATCCCGAAGGATGAAAGGCAAAGTCGACCTCGGCGGAATTTAAACTCAGAACGTAAAGACGGACGAAATGCCACTAAAATGTGTGTCCAGCGCAATAACGATTCCGCTAGTTCGCCGACTTTTAAGCATAATCATAATATTAAAAAACAACAACAATAACAATAATAATAATAATAATAATAATAATAGTTTCAAATTTTGCCACAAGGATAGCACTTTGGGGGAGGAGATAAATCGATTACGTTGACCCAGTACTTGACTGGTACTTTAATTTATCGACTCCGAAAGGATGAAAAGCAAAGACGACCTCGGCGGAATTTGAACTCAGAACGTAAACACAGACGAAATGCCGCTAAGCAGTGTGTCCGTTAATGGTTCAGCGAAGATCAGTCTCCAAAGACTTAAACTTACATTGCGAGTCAGTCTTTCAACAATTCTGATAACAATTCTGCCAGTTCGCCGACTTTTGAGCATAATCATAATATTAACAAAAACAACAACAACAACTTCAACACCAAAAAACTGGTTGATTTTTTTTTTTTAAACTACTTAAAGCTAAAATTACATCAGAATACAAATAAAACACTTAAAAGAAAAGTACATAAGACAAAGAACGAACAAAACATCAAACTCAAAAATACAAACAATAAAAACAGAAACATTAAAATAAACATTGAGAATGTAAATATTGAAGATAGATATAGCGCTATCGAAACAAGGAAAATAATAGAGCAGAAATATATCAAACCCTTATAAACCAAAA
This sequence comes from Octopus bimaculoides, assembly GCF_046866305.1. Lineage (NCBI taxonomy): Eukaryota > Metazoa > Mollusca > Cephalopoda > Octopoda > Octopodidae > Octopus > Octopus bimaculoides. Next base: position 46,752,180 of record NC_142930.1, on the reverse strand, counting down.
GAATACTGATGACGAAAACTAAAACAGCATTGCACCATCAAAAATACATAACGAAGAAAATATGGAAAAGATCAAGCGAGTACAGAATTTTTAAGTTGAAAATATTGAACAACTTGTTAAAGAATTACAAATTGATAAAACTTCCTTTGGACTAACAAAAGATCACCTCAAAGATAAACTTTTACGTTAAAGTAGCAACAATGATGAAAAAGTTAGTCCATCAAAAACATTGGAAAAAGTTACAAATATCAATGCCAGCAAAATAATTCAATCAATATAATTAACAACCAGAATAGTGACAAAACGAAATGGATATCGACCCAAAATTTCTTTTCGGTTGTTTATATTCTGTTAGTATTACTTGTACTGTCTGTTAAGTTGTTAATTCTTCCCTTAGTTGTTTCCTCTGTTGCACTTAATTTAGTATTCTCGTCCGTCGCTGATAATTCACTAAAATCTCCATTTGAGTTCTTACAGCAGAAAAAGATAAAGTAAAATACAGGGGTTGGACAAAATAATGGAATCACCTTAAAGTTTCAAACAAATTTATTTTAATATGGGGTAGGACCGCCTTTGGCAGTAATTACAGCTTGAATTCTACGAAGTATGGCCTCGTACTAAGTTTGAATTGTTTCCAAAGGAATTTTTGTTCATTCTTCAGCTAAAACAGTCTCCAGTTCTTGTAGTGATGATGCTATCGACTCCTTACTTGTTTTTCTAAAATGCACTATAAATGTTCAATAACATTAAGATCTGGGGACTGTGGTGGCCAGATAAAATGTTCAACTTCACTAGAATGTTCCTCGTGCAATTCAGTAACAACTTTATCTGTGTGAATTGGCGCATTATCATTCTGAAAGATTGCATTCCCCTCCGGAAACAGTTCCGCAAGCATAGGATGAATTTGATGAGATAAAATGCATAAATAGTTTTGACTATTAATTCTGCCATGAAGGGAAACCATTGGGCCAGCAGATTTCCAATATATAGCCCCCACCCCCACGATCATCACAAATCCTCCTCCATATTTAACAGTTGGAAGAAGGCAGTCTGGATCAAATGCTTCTTTTGGCTGTCTCCACACGTATACTCGGCCGGTGGTCGGAAATAAGGTAAAGGATGACTCGTCCAAGAAAGTAACATTCTTCCACTGCTCTAGGGTTCAATTCTGTATGGTTTTACTCCACTCTAATCGCTTTGCAGCGTTTGTTTTTGAAAGTAGTGGTTTTCTGATTGCAGCCCTCCCGTGAAATCCGGCTTTGTGCAGTTCCCGGCGAACAGTTTTAGTGGAAACTGGGTTCCCGAGGTGGTCATTAAGCTCTGCAGTAATTTTGGGAGTTGTACTTTTGTGATCCTTTCTAACAATTCGCGTAAGAGTCCGACGGTCCCTATCTGAAAGTTTTGGCTTTCTGTCGGAGTTTTGTTTCGATGAGGAAGTTTTTCCCTCTCTCTCAATAGCTGTCATTACATCCGAGACAGTACTCCTTGATACACCAAACATTCCGTTACATTAGCGCCTGCCATACGAGCACCAACAACTTCCCATTCGTCGGGCAGTTTTGTTAAAAAAAAACTGTCCAACGAACGGGAACGTGAAACTCTGAATAACAGCTTTTGTTATATTTCTGCTGCTTTTAAATAAAGTATATTACTCTACCTCTGTTATTTGAGTACTCTTCTTTCCACCTTGTTTCATATTTATGTGCTTACTCCGGTATATATGCAAAGGGATGTAGCAAAAGACTGCAATGACGTCACCAAAAAGCTCGTCAGACATCGTATGGTTTAGCATTTTTAGCAACGTTGCGTGTTTTAGCTGTATGCTATTCATAAATATGGAGAATTATTGGATACAAAATCTCCTGATCCACAGTTCGGAAGTATCGTATTCTTGTGAATACATCTGTCATGAAAAAGTTGTTAAAAAAATAGACAAAATTCAGATCTTCTGTAACTAACAGATCCAAGTGATTCAAGCGAAGTAGTTTTGCCTAAGATGAAGTAGAAAATTATTGAAGCCATTTCATGTGTGTTTTATTGTGATATAAATCACTTCTGCTCTCAAACAACAATGTTCACTACTAAATGTTGCTACTGACATTATTGATTTCTCTTTTGCAGTGAAAATGGTAGAACCAGTAGAGCACTGGACAATATTCATTTTGGTATATATTATCTCATCCCTTTACCTTTTGAGTTCGAGTCCTACGGATCTCAAATTTACTTTTCTTCCTTTCGGTGTCATTAAAAATTAACACCAGTCATATTTGTTTTCGTTCTGGTTCTTCGCGTTATCGTGGTTCTTTTTATTGTCGTTTTGGCCGCTGTTACGTTTGTTACAATGGTTCTTGACAATATTTCTGTTAACACTAAAGCGGTAAGCTGGCAGAATCGTTACCACACTAGACAAAATGCATAACGGCATTTCGTCCGTTTTTATGTTCTGAGTTGAAATTCTGCTGATGTTAACTTTGTCTTTCATCCTTTCGGGGAACCAGTTGAGCACTTGAGTCGATGTAACCAACTTACCCCTTCCCCGAAATTGCTGGCTTTGTGCCAAAATTCACAAACAATATTTCTGTTAACGTTAAAGCGGTGAGCTTCCAGAATCATTAGTACGCCAGACAAAATGCTTACTGGCATTTCGTCCATCAGCATGTTCTGAGTTCAAATTCTGCCGAGGTCGATTTAACCTTACATCCCTTCGGGGTCGATAAAATAAGTACCAGTTAATCGACTTAATCCCTCACCGAATTTGCTAGCCTTGTGCCAGAATTTGAAGCCAATATTTCTGTTAACGCTATTATTGTCACTTATACCGTATTGCTATTGTGTAGCTGTTGCTAATGTGGTTAGTGTATCGCATTGTTGCCATTCTGACTCGAAGGTACTAAGTCAAACAACTAGGTGTGATCCACAGATTTATTGTTCTACGTATGCCATACCGCACACTTCGGCATTCACTGGATAATGTTATAGGGAACAGAGCAGCAGTTTGGAGATGCATTATTTCCACTCGCCAGTCTATCTATGTTCACTTGTATAATATGGTGGTAACCACAGTGGAAATGAACAAGAGCACAACAGATACTATTCGCCTCCAACTACTGTTACTACTGTGCATACCAGCACAGTATTTGTCGAGATTATAGATGTATTTTTGTGCAATGGTTTTGATTTTGCTGTCGTGTGTGTGTGTGTGTGTGTGTGTGTGTGTGTGTGTGTGTGTGTGTGTGTGTGTTTGATGGGGAGTAATATTTGTACTAAGTATGAAGGACATTGTTTTGTTTTGTTTTGTTTTTTAAATTGTCTTGCAATTCGTCTGAATGTTTGTATGGACTCAGTTAAATAGATAATGTTGTTAGTGGGTGTTTAGTGTTCTAGGGTAATGCAGATGTGTTTGACCATAGTTGAATGTGTAGCGAAAGAAAATGCAAGGGAACTAGAACTTACTGTTACAATAGACTGTGTCCTCGCATGTCCAATTAATCTTTCATTTTTTTGTAATTTAACTCCACTGAGTACATAACCTATGCACATGGTCAATGCACAAATTATGATGATGCAAAGTATTGGTTTGTGTTCTTCGTAGATAATTGGGAGGGGTTTTGGGATCCCAGGCAGGGATAGCATAATTTATAATGAATCACATGTATTGCTTTTCCATTAATGTTGTTTCTCTGTAGTACCTGTAACTGTTTTAAGTATTTTTATCATCTACGTGTACTATGAATGTTGACGGGATCTATGTAACTCCTACTCTTTTTGTCTTCTGAACGTGCGATATGTCTATGTTAATGATAGCTGATTGTATTTTACTTTAGCTGGTGTGATTGATAGGAAAGCAGATTTTGAATTTGGTAAGTGCTATCTACTATAAGGCTGTTGTTATGGAACCAAATTTCTCCGTGATTAATGTATTATTGGAAAATGTGTGCAGATATATCTGGAGAACAGAGGAAGGATGCGATAGTGATGACTTTTGTGCATAAGACTGTATGTTCTATAGGTGTGTAATTGATGTACAGATTTAAATTTTTAAAAATATTGGGTGAGAAGAAGGATCCTTATTGTATTCCATCACAGAAATTACAAATTCTGGATGTTTTTTTCATTCTCCATGGGCTTGACCACATCAATGAACATTTGCTAACTAGCGTTTTTGCTGTTTCTTCCGGAAGCGTTGCGTATTTGTGTATAGCAGTTAATGAAGTCGAAAGCTTTGCCAGCTGATGACAGTTAAGATTGCTCTGTTGTTGTATGTTATTGAAGCCATATTTGTGTGCGACGCGCGCGCGCGCGCGTGTGTGTGCAAAGTTTGTTATTAATATGATAGTGGCGCGTAAAGGTCTAAATCTGTTTTGTGTGTTAATGAAAGTAATACTTGATAATGTGTGCTTTGTGTGTTAAAGAAAGTAATAATTGATAATGCTTTACATGCACATTTGCTATTTTGTCAGACCCTGACACTTCTAAAAATTTTTAATCACCTTTTTGTTTTGTTTTTTCTGTTTTTTTTTTTGTTTTGTTTTTTTGCTTTGATATTTTTTTCTTTTTTCATATCTGTATGTTTATGTGTTTTCTTGCGCACGAAGAAAACGGAGTAGAACGGAGACGTCGAGAACGTAGTGGGTGTATTGCCCTTTATGTTTCTGTTTCCGCAGCGCACTTTCTGCGGCTGATTTTTGACAAGTATTTGGTAAGTGAATATGTTTGCTTGTTGGAAACTCGTCACGTAACTTGAGGCTGTTATCATCACATGAGACGTATGGTTGGCCTGTTGTTGGAATTATTCCGACAGCTAATTATTTTATTGCACTTTAATGTTTGTTTAGTGATTCGTCTTGAATACAAACTTTTAGGTGAGGATTTTTCTGTGATTTCCTTTTTTACTAGCTTCATGTCGAGTTTATTTCTGTTAAATGCTGTGTTGGATTATTATTTTCGGTTGTGTCACTGGCTTTGTACTTTTCATACTACCTTACAGAATGTTTTTTTAGAAAGAATTGTTTTGTTTAACTCTGTCACTAGATATGGAAGTTGTTCTACTAAGTTTTCTTTTATGTTTGAGAATGTGTGTGTGTGTGTATGAGTGTGTGTGTGCGTGTGTGTGTGTGTGTGTTTTGTCGATTATTGATATGTGGTTGCTGTGATGATGTATCAGGTAAGCGATCAGAAGGTAGTTGAGAGATTGCTTGCCACGAGATTTTCGTGGTTAAATGTGTTGTGCAGAAAGTAATGTCTGAAGAGTGGATGAGACTCTGATGGAAAGTTTGATGAGATATGTGGATGTGTAAGTGTGAGGTGTTAAGAATGTAACTGAAGTTAAGCTGTGAAGCCATTGTGTCATCATCTCTTGTGTTATTTATATTGTTCCGTCATTGATGTTTAGCATCAAATCAGCTCTGACCAAATACATCAATAATTCATTGCAGCCACAATCATCTTGTCCTTTTGAATATCTAGGAGTGCAGTATTCAATATGTTTTTCTTTTATTATTTTAAGACGACAGGGTGTAATCCGAAGGATATTTGGCTGTTATTTCTTGTAGGTCATTGACAAAGTAAAGATTCCCTTGTTGTCTTTTCTGAATTGTTTTGGTTTGTTCCATGTAATATGTGCATTGGAGTCTCCTGCAATTATTGCTTTTGGGAATGTGTTAATGTGTTGTAGTTAGAGTGTGTGACCTAGTAATACGGATGGTGAAGTTAGTTGTGTTATTGTGTGTGTGTGTGTGTGTGTGTGTGTGTGTGTGCGTGCGTGCGTGCGTGCGTGCGTGCGTGCGTGCGTGCGTGCGTGCGTGTGTGTGTGTGTGTGTGTGTGTTAATACGTCTGTATTGATGTTTTATATTTTGACATGTCGTTATAAATGCTATGAAACCTTCACCGTGATTTGGCATGTACCACCTTATCGAGGTGTGATTATAGATTCGACGTGTACTGGGTTGCAGTTATAGCATTGTATTTCTGTACCGCTGTAATACTGATGTCATGTGTAACGAAAATTTTAGTTCCATAAATTTGTTTTTAAACCTATGTGTTAAATGCATGTTCGTTATATTTATGCATTGTAATTTCTGTATGGCGTGCAACAATTTTCGAGCGTAATTTGTTCTGTGCTAGGCTTTGGCTTTCAGAAAATAATAGTGACAATTGCGTTTTTTATGATTATGATTTGTTATTTTTGCTGTTTATGTGAGTTTTTGGCAAATGGTATTCTTTGTATGTGTCTAGGTATTTTCTTCACATGTCTTTACTTTTTCAAAGATATTAATATCCGTTTCATACTGAGTCGCCGCATTCAGATTTCTTTCACACATGATATTAAAATGCTTTTTGTACTGTCTTTATTTTTCCTCCTCTGTATCAAATGCTCCAGTGTGATCAAAATTTTAGTGTGTTCGTTCGTTTCGAAGGAAATTAGTGAATTTGGTATTGCTTGTGCTCTCTATTCCTGGTTCTCCGGTCAGATATGTACATGGAATCTAATGTAGCACTCAAACGGTGTCGGGTGTTATACTGAAGTTCGCGTGATTCTAAGAAAATCCAAAGGATAAATGAAAATTTGGAAATATCGATTTTATAGCTTTCCGTATTTCTGTGAAAATATTTGCAAAGATGAAGCAAACTAACTCCTGAACATCTTACTTGATAACTGTTGAGAATTATACGAGTAAAAAAGATGATGGAAAGGGAAATAAAACTAATATATTTATAAGGAGAGTATTTAGTTACATTTATCAAAGAAACAATGTGAAAAGTATAGAATGAAAATAAAAAGACAGTACATATTTCGGAGGACTGGTTAAGTTGATTACATCGATACCCAGTACTCAACTGCTATTTATTCTATCAACCCGAGAAGATGAAAGGCAAAGTCGAGCTCGGCGATATTTGAACTCAGAACGTAAAAACGGACGAAATGTCACTAAGCATATTGCCTGATGTGTTAAGGAATCTGACAGCCCACCGCCTTATAAAGAGACATTACATACTGATTTCAAATTTTGGCACAAGGCCGGCAATTTTGGGGGAGGGGTTAGTCGATTACATCGACCCCAGTGCTCAACTGGTATTTATTTTATCGACTCCGAAAGGATGAAAGGCAAAGCCGACCTCGATGGAATTTAAACTCAGAACGTAAAGACGGACGAAATGCCGCTAAGAATTTTGCCGAGTGTACTAACGAATCTGCCAGCTCACCTCCTTAGACAGAGACATTACATATTAAGATTTGGATTATAGACTGAGCTTTTATAGATGAGTATTTCTAATGAAGGTTTTTATACGTAACAACATTTACCTTCTTATGATTACGTAGCGTAATTCATATTTTACTTTAATAAAAACAATGTAATAAAAACAATGGGAAAAGTCTGTCGCTTGCATTTTTTTATCGAAAATTAAGTATCTGTAATTTAAGAGCTTCGATCTCTGTATAAATGTTCGTTTGTTACATGATGATCGATTATTGATAGCAACAAACTAATAGGTTTCCTATCGACTTTTTGCTATAAGTGATTTGTTTTAGAGCGATAAACAATTAAGCGGACATTCTTCATAAAATCTCCATCTGTTATCCATGTTCATAAATGTATAGCCTCATTTATTTCTTTTCATTGAGTTCGTCGTGTTTCTTTTATACTTGTAACGATATAATTCCAAACTGATATTAGACTTTTATGTTTTTAAAGTATTTCTATACTTCACTCGTTTCTGTCTGACTACAGCTGTTTTATATTATTATTCTGTAGTGTCACTGTTATCCAAGAAATATTTTATGTGCGGCGCACTTGAAAGTAGATAAATATATTTTTGCACATTTTCTGCATAAAGCAAAAAGAAATGTATTTAAAAAATTTGGGGGACAGACAGACAGACAGACAGACAGATAGATAGATAGATAGATAGATAGATAGATAGATAGATAGATAGATAGATAGATAGATACAGGCGTGATTATGTATTAAGAGGCACGGTTTGAAACCACCTGGTTTCGAGATCAGTCCCACTGTGCCGTACCTTGTGAAAATATCAACTATAGTCTAGGGTCGATCAATGCCTAGTGAATGCATTTAGTAGATGGAAACTGCATGAAAGCTCGTCATTTATATGCAAGGAGGTGCATGTGTGTGTGTGTGTGTATGTGTGTGTGTGTGTGTATGTGTGTGTCTTTGTGCTTGTGTTTTCCTCCCCCCACCACTTGACAATCGGTAGTGGTTTGTTTACGTCTCTGTAACATAGCGGTTCACTAAAAGGAATTGGTAGCATAAGTACCAGACTTTCAAAAAATAAGTACTATGGTCGATTTGTTAAAGGTGAAGCCCCAACATGGCTGCAGTCTAATAGCTGGAACATGTAAGAGATAAAAAATAAAGGATATCTTTCAACCAATGGATATAAATAATTTAAGCTACAAAATATCATTAAATACTTCTTTATTCAATAAATAAAGACGAGCTATCAATGCGAAACATGAACTCGGTATTTTTTAGCAATATTTACTATGTTCTACTTTGTATTTTTTTAATCAGAAAGTACTTTTTTACTTTCTTTATTTCTCAAGACCTCTAAGGCTATTTATTAAAAGGAATGGAAGGCACATGTCCCTAAACCGAAAACGTTCTCCAAATGCTCATTATAGAATGAATTCCGCTAAAGGCATCCAAGGACCCAAGTTTTTATGTTAAACCGGATGACGGATAAGTCTACCACCCAATGCATGCAAAGAAAGAAAGAAAGAAAGAAAGAAAGAAAGAGAGCAATTTATGTAAACGTTTGTATAAAACTGAATAAGAATAAATGCAGCTGTTTTAGCGACTGAAGAATATTTTTCTTTAATAGAAATCCAAAATGTGTCAATAAGTAACTCTATATATTTGATTATTAAGTCCGCTCTGGCTGAACATTGAAGCCTTTCTTCGTCAGAAGATCTCAAACCGATATCTGATTATCTCAATAAAAGGATTTCAAACCCAATCAAAAAGTGCTTAATGGAGGAATATCAAAGTTCAGTTTCCCTTTCTCAGTTCTCAAAATACTGTACTCAAGTGAATTAGAAGGACGAAGTCTTCCATTATCTTCTACTCTGAGTTTAATTTGATTGATACTGTCAGTGTTATATTAAAACTATATACAGAATTTCGGTTCATAATTTTCAACTTTTCTTTCTTTTAATATGGATTTGCATAACATAAATGAAGCAGTGTGACATAGAGTTAAGACGGTTAAAATTGTTCAAGAATTATATTATAATGCAAATTGGAAAAAAGGAGTGAAAACAAGCAAAATGAAATAAAATAAAAGTTCACATTTGTATGTTTTATTCTAATATTGCAAAATTGAAACTCCTTAAAAGAAAATTGAGGATAGTGACGACCTGGTGTCATTTGTACTGTTGCAAAGATACCAGCCATTGTTTTGTTTTACTTTGCTTCTGTTTTTTGCATTTTTTTTTTTTCATTCTTAACTTTTACTGGTTTTCTAAAACAACTTTAATAATTTTATTATTTTCACGATACTCACTTTGGAAGCACTGCTCCAGCGTTTCTTTTGTTATCGATAACAGCTGAGATATTTCTGTAAGTATTGTTTATACATCCGTATAATTTGAAGCGGATTTACATGAAAATTACTTGGCTATAATATATTATATGCCAGTGATTCTTAATTCTTTTCGTGTATCCGATTGAAAGATATTCTTTATCTCTTGTAAAACCGATATGTAAATTCTATTCCGCTCTAAAACAGTCTCTATGATTAACGTCAACACTCGACAATTGACGAAACCAGTCTTTTGTATAGCTCGATTTCTGCTACAATTTTCAGCAAACCTACTTTTGTTTCTATCATAATAATAAAATAACAAATTGCTTAATCAGACTGATGGGAAAATTACAGGCGAGTATTTATGATAACATTCATTGCATTGTGAAGAATAGTCAGATACGCCAACTACATTTGGTTCCGTCAATACTATATAAGTACACGTTGTGTGTATGTGTGTGTATGTCTGTGCGTAAATAGATAGATAGATAGATAGACAGACAGACAGACAGACAGACAGACAGATAGATAGATAGATAGATAGATAGATAGATAGATAGATAGATAGATAGATAGATAGATAGACTACTAAGGGATGAAGGAAAGAATCCTCAAAAACTAAAGACCTAGTCCTAATATTCACAACATAATGGAGTCCGCTAAAGACACTTAGAGCCAAAGTGAGGTTGTTAACCGAAATGACGGACTAACTCTTCCGTATAATAACGTACACTGCATTCATATGAAACTTGTACAGTTTCCATGTAGCTAATTTCACTAACGAGATTTTTCATTTTGCGTTTGTCACATTTAGAAACATAATATTATTCTTTTTACCGCGCAAGACTGTGGAGCGTCCAGAAAGTGCTTTGCAATATTAGATCCAGCTCTTTACATTCTACAACTGTACATTATATCTTCTGAGCTATCAAAACAGAAATGTCATCTGTGATCGCTCTACGATGGAAAGTACTTTATCTGAAGCTGTGGTACAAGTATTTATATATCTGTACCATTGATAAGCAAAATTGTCGAAACTAATTTGCTTTGTGAATAAATCTATTACAAAATTAAAAACTACACATTTTTAGATTCAGATGCATTTTCAAATCCCAAAACAAACACCATATATATATATATATGGTGTTTTCAAAAATGGAGGCGAACACATTAGTGTATGTATGTATGTATGTATGTATGTATGTATGTATGTATGTATGTACGTATGTATGTATGTATGTATGTACGTATGTATGTATGTATGTATGTATGCACATATGTGCAGTGGTATGTGTATATGTTCCTCAAGTAGACTCTAACTGCGAATTCTTTTTCTGTTTCCCAAATCCCCACTATCACTCATTGATTGAATCTGGAATTTGTAAATCTATTACGTTCAGTTCTTTTATGGAAAGTTCAGTATTTCCAGGTTACTCTATAAACCTTTTTAACATAGCCCAATATACTTATGAAAATAGCTTTGAATGAGAATTTGCAGTCAGAGCACAATAACTCTAAGAACGATATCATTTTATCTATGTTGTATATATTTTCTTTATCTGCGAACTTAACTAGATATTCACATCATCAAGGTTACATAACTCCACAATAATACATGATTCTTTTATGTCGGTGAGAGTGTATGTGTATTCTTGTTACATATATCTTTATATGTATTTTTATGCTATGTAGCGATGTATAGATGTACAGTTTTATGTATATGTACGTTCATCCACCATTTTGTAAGATTTATCCAATAAAATTGAAATGCAGCCGATAAATCTAAAAACGGTTAAAGTGTATTCTAAAAATAGAAAGCCTGTAAAGAAGATAAGAGAAATAACACAGGCCATGACATTGTCTATCTAGAGAACGGAGAATTGTATGAAATGGTACAGTTGGTTAAGAAATAGTGTTATCAGCTCCTAAAGAGGAGGTACAATAGGGATGTGAAGTAGAACAATAGATGGGGGAAGAGTTATATGAAACGGCACGACAGCTGGCTTAAATGATGTGGGAATTTATTATGAAATGTTTCTTAGAGAGTACAATACTACAGTATATTTTGTAAACAGAAAGTGCAAAGAAAGTAGTATTGGCTTGCATAGATAAAAACAAAACAGTTAATAAAACTAGTTAAATAAGATAAATTTTGAGGTGTATACTGTATACCCTTTCTTATTTTTCTCACCCTTTTGGAAACTTAAAGCGATTATCTAACTTTTTATACATTGTAATGATGCTGTCTCCGACAGATGAAAATGTAAATGATTAATCGGAGTATGCAGTTCTGAGATTTTAATAGAAATAAAGCTATCTGTTCAAAATAGTAAATAGTTATACTTGACCAACTGTTATTCTAACGCAGCGACAATTGTGTAAGTAGGAAACATTTCATGATTAAAACATAAAACGCTAAAAAATTTCAAACATGCAGTAAAGAAAAATATTAGTTCCTGAAGAATATTATTCATACATTCATTTAAAGGGAAACTTTGCCGGGGTCGTCTTCTATACTTCTCGATGAAAATAGTATTAGCCATTAACAAATATTATTATTACTGTTTAGTCGAGTTCAAATGCCGCCGGGTCCACTTTACGTTTCATCTTTTCGGAGCCAATACTGAGGTCGATGTAATGGACTTATCCCCTTCCCCAAAATTTCTGGCCTTGTGCCAAAATTTGAAGCCATTATTATTACTATTAAGGTGGTGAGGTGGCAGATTCGTTAGCACGTTAAGCAGAATGCTTAGCGGCATTTCGTCAGTCTTTACGTTCTAAATTCAAATTCCGCTGAAGTCGACTTTACCTTTCATCTCTTTCGGGGCCGATAAAATAAGTACCAGTTGAGCACTGGGGGTCGATATAATCATTATTATTACTATTAACAAGGCAGCAAGCTAGAAGTATCATTAGCACGCTGGACAAAATGCTTTACGTTCTGAGTTCAAATTCCGCCGAGGTCTATTTTGCCTGTCGTCCTTTCGGGTTCGATGAAATAAGTATTAGTTGAGTACTGAGGTTGATGTTATCGACTAACCCCCTCTCCCAAATTTCAGACCTTGTACCTATAGTAGAAAGGATTATTATTACTATTAAGTCGGTGAGCTGTCAGAATCGTTGCCGCGCGCCGGACAAAAAGCTTATCGGGATTTCTTCTGTCTTTACGTTCTGTATTCAACTGACACTGGGGTCGACTTTGCGCTTCATCCTTTCGGGATTCGATAAAATAAGGACCAGTGGAGTAATGGAATCGATGTAATTTACTACCCCCTCACCTAAAGTTTCAGTCTCTTGTACTTATAGTAGCAAATATTATTTTTATTAACTCCACATGTCTAGATAACATTAGCCTCTAATCTTTTATCAAATATATTTTCATTTACGTAACTATCTACTTATTGGGTTGGCCAAAAATTTCGTTCGATTTTTTAAGCGAAAATAAAACAGGTTTTAAATACAAAGCGATTTAATCGATCGATGATATAATTACCGTTTCTTTCCAGTATCTTCTGCCATTTTGTGAGCAGATCCATGATACCTTGCTCAAAGAATTTCTTGGCTTTACGAGCGAAAAACTCTTTCAGGTGAATTTTTACATCTTCTTCAGAATTGAAAAGGTCGGTTCATTCAATGAATTTCGAAGAGAACGAAACAAGTGGAAATCTAAAGGCGCAAGGTCGGGCGAATATGGAGGGTGCGGCAAAACATCCTAGCCAGGCTCCAGTAACTTCTGTTGCATCTGCAAAGAAGTGTATTGTCTGGCATTGTCATGATGAAAGACAATGTCCTTACGATTAGCACGTGATGGACGCTTCTAGTGGATTGCTGTGTTTAATTTATACAACTGGTCACAGCACACATCCGAATTGATGAACCTGTCCTTGGGAACACCTTTCCAATCCCACCAAACTGAAAACATAGCCTTCTGGTGAAGTTCTGCTTTGGAGCTTGTTTGTCGTGGTTCGCCACACTTCTCTTATGGTTGTTTGCGTTTCATATTGTTATGGACAATCCATTTTTCGTCCTCTGTCAACATTCTCTTCAAAAACGGATCATTTTCTACGCATTTCTGCAACGAATCGCAGATGGAAATCTGTTGGACGAGGTTAGCCTCATTCAATTTATCGAGCCTGCTGACGTAACCAAGTTGATGCAGATGGTTTTCAACTATCAGTTTGAATATTTGGGGAATATCTGCGATCGTCCTGGTCGTATAACGTGGTTAATCTCAGTTGGCCGGTCAGAGCAAGATGCATCTTGAACCCCAAAATTTTTTGATCGAAATCTTGAAAATTACTTGTGGCACACACGTTCCGTAACACACTCTATACACACCACATATCTTCTTGACGGTTTCCGCCTCTTTCTTGCCTATCTTAAAATTAAAAAAAGCATGAGGTGTCAATAATATTTGTTTTGATTCTGCATTTTCAGGTGATCCCAAGCGCACAAAATACAACTTGTCTCGTTGCAAGTTCGCATCGAACTACGTTGAGGTGTCAAGTATCTAGCGAGTGTGCATGCACGAGGGACAGGCTGAAGTTAGCTACTTATAAGGGTGCTTGAAATTTAGTGTCGACAAAAACCGGAAAGATGTTTTAGCTAACCCAATATCAAACTGACGATGATTCATACAAATTTATTTTGGTCAGTAATTTTCTTGCTTGATGTCAATGTATTTTAATCCGTTACTGCATTGAACTGAAGCCATGGTTTTATGGTCGACCATATCGATTTTAATGCATATTTCAGTCTCTTACTTATTTTATGGATCTTTGCATCTCAAACCAATAAGTTAAGTGTTATACAAGGATACAAAATAAGTAGTAATACTGATTTTTCGGCGATGCTGTTGCTTGTATTTTGTCTCTGTAACGAAATCAGATTCATCAGTAATGTTCTCAGTATTCTTGAGACACACCTTGCAGCATTAATACTAAAATTACGTACCTAGGTGATCTGTTGACTGATTCACAATAAACGAATGAATAGACAAACGAACGAATGCTCATGACTTCCAACCCCTGAAGATACATCCACATGAATTCAGTGCATGTGAGACAATCTTGTAGTTTTACTTGCTTAGATAGTTACACATTTTCTCAACACAATATCACATGATGGAGACTGACGTCAAATCATGTTTATTCTTCTATAATAAAATAGTAAATTAACGAGAAATTACTGTGTACAATGCAAGTACATGCGTGCAGTTGCCTAAACAGACGTGGTTAACAGGAAGAAATATTTTAAGTAATATCAGATCAGCAATATACAGTTGTAGTAAATACGGATAAGATCTGTGTGAAAATGGAGACAGCATTGATGACAAGATTAGGTCGAGTACTACAATGTTGGAGTAGGTTAAACAGACTGATTCACACTTATTGATTCTCATTGAAAATAATTTCTTGCTGCGAGAAAGGCCGGAGGAATTTGTTTTTTTGTTTTTTTCTTATTAAAAGGTGCTTCTTACTTAATCGAACAATACAAATTATCGCAGCACTGTACAATAACTGGCACAGAACTGTAATGAGTTATTAAGTTATTTGAAAAGCTTGCAGTACGGTTTCGAATCGATTTGTGGGAAATGATTGCTGTTAATTCAGGGATCGTTAAATTCTGTGTAACTGATTTACAGATAAAATAAACCAGAAGAATGTAGTTTGTTGTGTGAATCTATGGGCAACCACTTGTTTCGCGAATTCTGTTATCTCACACTGTTTATCATTACATTGTATAAAATTTATAAATATTATGGAAAGATTGAAAGATTTTTTTTTCAAACTTCTGCTTACGGTAATACTAATTATCCTTATTAGCTGCGAGTATTTTTCTTAAATTGGTATGCTTAAGTCTCCAGTAAAATGCTAATTATTTGAGGCTGAGGAGAAACAAAAGCATTAAATGTAATAAAGGAAGATTAAACTCCGTTGATGAGCGAGTAATGATAGGGGTGGCTACAACTACAATTTCACTTGGCTTGATGGGTCTTCTCAAGCATGGCATATCGCCAAAGATCTTGGTCACTAGTCATTGCCTCCATGAGGTCCAACATTTAAAGATCATGCTTCACCACTTTGTCCTATGTCTTCCTGGGTCTACCTCTTCCACAAGTTCCCTCCACACTTAGAGATCCGCACTTCTTTACACAGCAGTCCTCATCCATTGCGGAAAATACTAGCTAAGTCAAGAGAAAAGTCAGTAAAAATAATCTTATTTTGGGTTTAAAGTTCTATTACCACAACTACTCCTACCACGACCACCACCACCAACAACAACAACGACGACAACGAGAACAATAACAAAGGTGATGATAATGGTGATGAGGATAATTGAAATGTAAAAATCCCTGGGAAATGTTGTTTACAACATTTCTAAACATAGCCAAACAATTACTAGTTTGGCCAGGGTCAAAATACAGGTCACTTGATATGTTGAACAGACCTGACGCTTAAACCAAACACCAATCAACTTATGCAGTTTATTAAAGCCACACACTGATTGGTCAGAATACAGTTTGCAAAAATTAACATTCTGAAGCCTAAACAAATGTATTTAAGGCACACAGTTTAGCCATCTCACTACAGTTGTAAATTGTAAAATATAACTATCACGACTACTACATGAACCTGAAGATTGCATAGTTTAATGTATGAAAGTACTAGTTCAATCAGAATGGATATTTAATATTCTATCATTTCATTATATTATATTATCTTATATTATATTATTATAAGATTGTAAATAAAACGTGAAAATCAGACAAAGCTGGAATTTCTTTGAGTGATATATTCTTCTATACACACACACACACACACACACACACACACACACACACACACACACACACACACAAACAAACAAACAAACAAACAAACAACTCCAGATCTCAAAAAATGCAATACTAAAAGAAGAGTAATATTGCCATGTATTGAATCTGAAGAAGTTTAGGTTTACAATGTATTACAATTATATCTTTCGAAAAATCAGATTACAAAGATGAAACCAACATCTCACAACACCAGATAAACAGAAAAAAAGACAAAGAAACATCTTTCCTCCGTTTAACCGACAAGTTCCTTCACCTGCAACTAAAACTTTTTACAAAAATATTTCCCTTAACACCATAAGTACGATCGTATTTTTAATAAAACTCTAATAATAAACTCTTCTGCTAAACTTAATTTTGAAGTTAATAACCAGCATCAAACTTAGCATATCTTCAGTCTGGTACTCTATCCTGTTACTGTATCCATCCGAATGAATCTCCATTTAACTGTAAATGTACTTTTAAATAGATTTTGCATTCGCTATGGTTAAAAGGAATACAAGTTCCATATCCACATTAAGATCAAATTAATTCATATTACGTTACAAACAATATCTTTCCACTTTTCGCCTTCGATTTAGTTCGTAAGCAATTAACTGGAATTTTCATTCTAATAACATTCTAATATCAGGTTTATATATTTAGGTAAACATTATAATCGTCCCAACACATTAGGTGTGCCTTGTAATTTTAAATATTATGAAATATTACTTCCTATTTTCTCTCTTCTTAACTGCCATTCAGATTTGGTGCACTCTTGTGCGTATATAAACGATCTGGAACACCGAAAAATATTCGCTGATCAGTCAATGACAGTAATTTTCCCTTCCGTCTTTTCAAGCAAAATTATTTCGTTAGCATAATAGTTTTGAACATATGCTCTACTCGTTGCTTACACTCTATCCGATTTATAAATAATTAAACGCATTTCGCCATTAATGATATGCTAAACCTAATCGTTCAGATTGATTTATTTGCTAAACTGTTAATAATTCCTATTTTCCCCTTCATTCCCTTTTACAAATTTCTATCCTGCTTCCACTCAACTTACTACCTCAAAAGTATTCCATCCTTCACTCGCCTTTAACATGTGTGTATGCGCGCGCGCGTCTAATATTGCTGAGGGTATAATGAGGGTATGTTTTAAGACTAAGCGCTTACTCGGGTATATTACAGACAGTCTAACTAACTGAGCGTTTACGGGGTACATTTCATCCATAACGTAGCATATCACGCTGTACCTATAGAGCACTGCTTCCCAAAACGGTGGTGCCACTCCCTAGGAGCGGTAGAGAATTTTATAAGGGTACAGGGGATAAAGGGAGTGGTAGAGGCGATGGATTGCCCCAATTTTCGAAAATATTTTCAATTTTTATTATGTGTAAAAATTCTGTTATAATATTCTTTCTACTATAGAAACAAAGCCTGAAATTTTAGGGGAGAAAGCTAGTCGTTTACATCGCCCCCCCCCCTATCCCAGTGTTCGACTGCGACTTGTTCTATCAATCTCGAAAAGACGAAAGAGAACTTGAACTTGGAATGTAAAGCCGGAATAAATGCCGCTAAGCATTTTATCCGGCGAGCTAACGATTCTGCCAGCTCGCTGCCTTTAAAAGCATCTGTTAATATTAGTTTCAAATGTGGCACAAGGCCAGCAATTCTGGAGGAGGGGCTAAGTTGATTACAACAACCCAGTGCTTAACTGGTACTTATTTAATCGACCCGAAAGGATAAAAGGCAAAGGTGACCTCAGCGGAATTTGAACTCAGAATGTGCTGTCGGACGAAATGCCGCTAAGCATTTTGCCTGGCATGCTATCGATTCTGCCAGCTTGCTGACTTAAAAATGGTCTGTTAAAACTAGTGGTCAAAATGTTATGACATTCTATCTTATACTGATTTCATATTTTGGCACAAGGCCAGCAATTTCGAGGCAGAGTAAGTCGATTGCATCGACGCCAGTGCTTATTTTATTGATTCCGAAAGGATAAAAGGCAAAGTCGGCCTCGACGAAATTTGGACTTAGAACGTGAAGACGGGCGAAATGCCGCTACACATTTTGCCCAACATTCTAACGATTTTGAATCGTTGCAAGGGTTTGTAAAAGTGTTAGTAAAAACAAAAGCGGCGATAAGTAAGAAATAAGTTTCAGAAGCAATACTATAGACTATCATAATCAAGTCAGGGATCTCATCACAGGTTGATGAGAACTGCTACTGGTAGCATATAAACCAGTACTACCTGTTTTATAGTCGAATGATCGGCGATCAAACCGGATCCCCAACTTGAATAGCTTGCTACTCATGTGAGGAAGATGTCTGGACACCCAGCAGGACTAAAATGAAGACCTGTCTAAGGACGGATGAGTTCTTTGTGGGCAACGACAACCCAATTCGGGAAAGGCAATAACAAACCACAATATTTCTGCCAAGAAAACACTATGAGAAAGTCAGAACAAAGTAACGGTATGGCCTCATCCGATGGGAGAATTCGCGTTTAATCGAGAAGACATTCGGTGTTAGTGGCATTAAGGTACTGCAATAAGCGTACGATGCATGACAACGACGAAGACGACGACGAAGACGACGACGAAGACGACGACGAAGACGACGACGAAGACGACGACGAAGACGACGACGAAGACGACGACGAAGACGACGACACAGTACATGGCTTTTCATTCGTAATTCTATTCCCTTTTTCTTCCGTTTTCTTTTCTCTCTCTCTTTCACCCTCTCTCTATTCCTCCCTTTCCTCTTCTCTTCACTCTTTCAAGATACACACACACTCATACAAAGGTATACGCACATATATACTTATATATTATATGTATGTGTTTAAGGCGGCGAGCTAGCAGGAACGTTAGCACGGCGGGCAAAATGCTTAGCGGTATTTCGTCCGTCTTTACGTTCTGAGTTCAAATTCCACCGAGGTCGACTTTGCCTTTCTTCCTTTCGGGGTTGATAAATTAAATACCAGTTGCGTACTGGGGTCGATCTAGTCGACTGGCCCCTTTCCCCAAAATTTCGGGCCTTGTACCTAGAGTAGAAAAGTATGTGTTTGCGAGCGCGCGAGCAGCGTACGTGAGAGTAACAGATCTGAAACGCTGAAGCCGCGTGCTCTTAGTTTTTTGGATTAAATGCCTTGATGTTATAAGTGCGTATATAAATATATAGATACACAAACATATTCATATACGAAATAATATGGATATGTAATAAATGCACGTAGATATTCTTTTCTACTCAAGGCACAAGGCCCGAAATTTGGTGGGGGGGGAGCCAGTCGATTAGATCGACCCCCAGTAGGCAACTGGTACTTAATTTATCGACGATGAAAGGCAAAGTCGACCTCGGCAGAATTTGAACTCAGAACGCAAATGCACATAGACATTAATGCATATACACATGCACACTGACACATTTACACTTGTACGCATGCGGTTGCGTGTATAAATGTACGTGTCTATGCATGTGTGTGTGTGTGTGTGTGTGTGTGTGTGTGTGTGTGCGTGCGTGCGTGCTTTCTCATACTTTTCGTTTTATCGTCTCCAGTACCTACCTATAAACGAAGTAAAGTTCTAACTGAAAAATATATATATAATTCAATGCGACGCGGAAGAAATAAAAATCTCTTAATACGAAAATAAATGGCGTCTCTTCTTAAGTGTCGATAGCATACATGTGCATTATACAGCTAGACGATTAGTTTGTTCGAAGTTCTTTTGTCATTTAAAGATTAAAAAAAAAACATAGAAATCGCAGAAGATAAAGGTGATTACAAAAAAGAAAGATAATCAGCAATGAACAAACAAAAACAGTAGATGACCGAATACTGAACTCGAATATTCAGTTATTCTATCTTAACTGCCTTCTTTTGTACCTGCTTAGACTAATAAACATGTTGAATAATCTCTCAAGATAATAGCTGTTTATAATGGAGCAGCCTCTGTTCTGTGCTTCATTGATTATTTCTAACATTAACACAAGGTCATCGATAAATAAAGAATGGGTCTAATCCACTGTTTCCCAACCTATTTTCCCTCGAGGCCCCACTATAACTTCCCAGAAAAACGCATGCTCCACCAGTGAATGGAAAAAAAACAACCTTATTTTTAATATTTTATCATATTAGAATAGTTTGCTATACTTTAGCAAACAGTCTTCACACAGTATGCTTGATTGGAGGGATTGGTTTTGTTAGGCTGAGTATACGAGGAGCTGCTGAAAAGTCCCTAGCTTTGGGTAAAAGTAAATACGATTTTATTCGACATATTCTCCTCTCAGAGTCACACACTTATTACAGTGGTCCTTCAGTTTTTCTAAGCTCTGTAAAAGAACTCGGTAGGTTGAAGTGCCGCATCTGCTCGGTGGTTAGGGTGAATGGCCACCTATCACAACTATTCAGTGTCATGCGCTCGGTCCGTCAATGTTGTCCTCCTCATCTCTTCTGTATGTACTGACACTTGACCTACCACTACGAAAACTAGAGACGTTCAGAGGCATTCTGCATAAACTAGGATGTGAAAGAACCGTGTTGGTGTACACAAATGACTTCACCATCACAGTGTCAGACATCAGGCACGTCGAGGTGATCAGCACTACTCTAAAGGACTATGAAGCAAAGACAAGAACAATCAGTGGGCCTTATTCTTAGTACCTAGAAAAGCAGGATCATGCCGTCCATCAGCGTTGTGGGGCGCTGGACAGATGAACCAGTTAAATTGCTCGGGGTCTGGTTTGGTATAGACCTTCAGGTGGAGAATATCAAAGACAAGATGATGAGCAGGGTGACCTATCTCACCCTGAAATGAACCGAGAGAAAGCTATCCCTGAAACGAAGGACAGAGACAGATAATGCTTCCATGACTTCTGTCATTTATCACCAAGCTGTTGTGCCTAGCCTCAGTTCACCTCAGACTCATCTAGAACATCTACTCTTCCGCTTTCAGTGGAAAGGGACACATCCCACTGGTTATGTACTCCATTTGTTGTCAACAATTATCAACAATTGTCAACATCCACTGACTAGGCATGTCTTAGCTAATGATGCGCAAGCATGAGCTGAGACATGTCCAGACTTCCTTGACGGTGAACAGGTGCGATGGCCATCTGTCAGACTCGTTTTTCTACAACTCGTCTCATTGACTGTGCTGCAGTCTTGGATCAAACGTAGACCGAGGAAGGATACCTGACACCTAGAGTGTCGTCAAGCGCTCAGCAGTGCTGTCGGTGGAAGTTATATCGTGGCATTCTATAGAGTGTTAGCTATGGGCAATAGCGATGACGTTCCCGAGCGAACTATTGACTCTGACGAGAATCAACTGGCTGGCGTGTTTCAGAAATCTCAGACTCGGCAGTGCTACCGGGGAACATTGCTGGTTCGAGATACTGCAGGCATGATAGTGCCGTCAACCAAACTGACTCTACATCATACAGAACGACGAAATAGTTCTGTACGCACTTTTACTCTGTCTGAGCTTTGCTGACTCGCGAAGTTATGTCGATCACCTTCTGTTGATTTAGGATAGATCCAGCTATAAATTGAGTCCATTTTGAAGATCACCGCGACAGCTTCCTTCGTCCAAACAATCATCTGTCTGGTGAAAGAGCTTGTGTAAGGGACCAGACTGAAAGGATTATAGACAAACACTTTTCTCTTTGGCCAAGCTCTCATCTCTTTCAAGTTTCACTTGAAAAGGAAAGTGACGGTGGACAGGAAAGTGACGGTGGACAGGAAAGTGACGGTGGACAGGAAAGTAACGGTGGACAGGAAAGTGACGGTGGACAGGAAAGTGACGGTGGAGAGGGAAGTGACGGTGGAGAGGGAAGTGCAGCCTTTCATCAAATTTGTTGAAAGGTGAATAAAAGTAGCAGTAATAATCTAAGAGTATGGACCAATCCTGAGCATGCACCTGTAGATTAGATTGAGGGAAGGAGATGGAGAGATGGCAATTTCCCTAGTGGTCACAAGGACCCTGGTTTTGCAGGGTTCCCACAAACAGCCCTCGGAAATTCCTCTCCCCCACTTTTGGGGAAATAATTCTTGTTTGAAGTTTTGGTTGCTTTTTCCTGTTATTTTACTGTTTGCATACTTTTATGAGATCCCACATTGTACTGAATCGTCTTGTGCCATCCTCGACCATTTTTGTAAACCCTTAGGGGTTAGTAAAGAAAACATTATATGTATGCATATATGTGTGTGTGTGTGTGTGTGTCTGTGTGTGTGTGTGTTGTTATCGTTATTATTATTATTATTATTATTATTATTATTATTATTATTATTGAACATTGTTTTTGCTGATTTGTATCAACAATTTCATGGAAGAGCTATGCTTTTACATTTCGATAATGCTTTTGTTATTGTTTTTTTTTTTTGCTTTATTTTTGTAGTGGTGGGGTTCATGTCCGATTCTTCAACTTGGAGAATTCGTTTGTGTAAAAGTGTGTACCTTCAAAACTCAGTTTCTTCTTATAAAATTAATTTTAAAAAAAACATGGATTCTTGCCAGAATATAATAATGTTCGTGGCAGATGAATGTGAAAATGAGAGAGACAGATAAAAAACATTAAACGCAAAGAGTGGGGGAGGCAGAGAGAAGAAAACCAATGGCGTCTCTCCTAAATCTAAATGCATCAGTGCAGTCATTGTAACGGGAAGCGTCAGCGATCCAGCTGAAGCTACTGAAACTACAACAGGGAAGATTAACATTACAGTTTTCAACTACAACAATAACAACATTACCAAGAAAATTAATAGTGGGCGTAACAGCAGTAACAGTACCCATATCAACAATTTCCATGACAAGAATTTCCTGGCCCTGCCAGTTTCAAATCAGAGTAGCAGCAGCAATAACAACAACTTCCTCCTCCATCCCAAGTTTATTGAATATTACGGGGAAAAAACAGCACCAACATCACCACCAATATCACTTCCACAACTGCTCCTACTACGGTAGCCGACGAAACCAACAACGACATCTGCAACACCAATGCAACTCGCAGCAATAATTGCAACATGTGCATTACCACCAAAATAAACAAAGCAGAGTCATTTATAAACATCAATCAACCGTTGGTAAAGCATTCGCTTGATGACAGCAGAGAGTACAGAGCCCCCACAAACAGCACCATCTAGTGAAACCCGCCTTTCTAATGAAACCAGAAACAGAAAACAATGCTTTAAGAAAAAGAACCTTTAGTTGTAGGTACATGAACAGAAAGATAAAAATTGATGAACCTATCAATGGCAATAGCTGATAAGTGTATGAAAGATGAGTGAGCTTTGATATGACTTCTTAGAAAAGGAAGACAGTATGGATAATGGAGGGTGTTTGGCAACAGTTCGGGAGAATTCCCTGTCCTGTGAAAAGAGGTGTAATGGTTCTGTTGAGAAAAGACCCGAAGAAGGGGTATGATTTTAATAATTTCAGGCCTATAACTACAGATTACCAATTATCTATATAAAGCCAACCATAAACTGAGCTCAGAAGTACAAGTGCTACTCACAATGGAAAACATGCAAAAGATCAACGAGTTTGATGAGCCAATAAAAGCTGCAGTAGAAGGCAGGAGAGTCAGGTGTTACATTTGTGGTAGAACTAATCACCAGAATGTTTTCTATCCACAGACAAAGGGATTGTAATCCCCTTGCAACCAGCACCACAACTACAAAGCCAACAGTAACCATATCAGCAACAGCAGTGGAAGTGGTAACTGAAGCAGCAAGAAAAGCATCATCAGCAAAAAATTCAAAAGCCTATAACAGCAGCAAAGAGCTTTACTACAGCCACCTTTGAAATGGGTGAAACTCATAAGAGTGCCTTTCTTTCGAAATCAACTCTAAAACTACATAAATTTAACACAAACATACATTTGATTCAACCAACATCAATCCTCTCACCTCCGAATTTTCGTCAAGTGAAAAGAATGAAAAGGAAGTGACCAGATCATAACAAACAGTCATTAAAGAGAAGATAGAAAAAGTAGCATCATCACAAAAGTGAGCAGTAAGAATGCAATAGCAAAAAGCTCATATGTCAGTTACTTCACGCAGCACAACCACCAAAATTCGCGACAACAGCCAGCCTCGCAACCACACTAACAACAAGACAACGTTCAAGCATAACAACCGCGGCCAAAAGACTAAAAATATACTAAAAAGCAACAAAGCTAGCAACAATTAATTCCACCAACCACACCGTCGTAAACCGAAGCTGATAGAATAAGTGCCAGACTTTAAAACATACTAAGTACCGGGATCGAGTTATTCGACTAAACCTTTCGAGACCTTACCCCCAACATAGTTGCAGTCCAGTCACTGAAACAAGTACAAAGTACTAGATAATGTGTGTGTGTGTGTGTGTGTGTGTGTGTGTGTGTGTGTGTGTGTGTGTGTGTGTGTGTGTGTGTGTGTGTGTGTGTGTGTTTGCATGCATGTGTATGCATATGTATATACACACATATACACACGCACACACGTGAATATGTAGACAGGATATCGAAAGTAATAAGAGATCTGCAACCATTATGTACTAAAACTCACTGACTTTTAGTTCGCATTAATTACATCACTAATGTACCTGCAAAAAACTTAACATCACATCGCAAGCTCCTGGCGTGACACAAAAAACGTCATAAGCTTAGTACTTATATAGAGAAGATTAACAGAAAGCGTTATGACGCTATGACAATGCAGTAGTAACACGATATATTTGGAACGAAAAGTGATTGTGTTGGTTATTTATTTTTGACTTTTATGTAAGTAGAGAGGTGCTCTTTTTTTTCCTATTTTCTTTAGAACAACAAAACTTTTATCGTTTTTGAAGTGCACATCACTTTCGCTGTAATACTAAAGTAGAGGGTTTCACTTAATGTCGAATTTCCGCGCTATTAATGGAAATGGAAACGAACTACTGAATGCTCTTAGGAAATTAACATTAAAAAAAATAAATAACAGAAAGTCTATTTGCTGAACTATCACCATTCTAAAATTTGAAATTGCTCTTGAAATTATTAAATGTGCTGGAAGTGTGTGTACGTGTGTACATGTGAAGAGGGGAGCGCTGTGTGTGTATTTTTATATTTGTATTATGTATGTATTAATGGTTTCACTGAGTATTAGGTTACTACTCGTTTTACGAGAGCAAAAAGCGCGTCTAGTTGTTCAGATGAGATAGCACTGAATGGTATGTGGTTTGATTTCTTTTATAAGTCCGACCGTCATTAGATGATAAGCGAGACTTCGTTTTTACTTATCCTAAGCAATACATTTCTATGATAACATACAATTATTACCCTGCAACGCATACACACATACACACACACACACACTCACAATGTTTCCCTCAACAAGAAAAAAACTTTTATACTGATGTCACGGGTGGTGCTTATTGTTAGTTGATTGGAATCTAGTTGGTTTGGCTGCCAGCATCATTTCCTGTTCGAATTGATTTCATATTTAGTATAATGATACACTTTTATAAGCTAATGAATAACGTGAAAATCATTTTCGCTATAAATCAATAAATAAAGAGTTAGTAGCAATTAAAGTTTGACCATTTTGGGTAATTTTAGCGAATCGTAAGCCACAGACACATTTATGCCTGTTTCCATAGTAATAAGCCAAACATGAGAACTCTTTTGTCAGCGAGAAAGCACTTGTGTTGACAAATATATTCTACGCGATGCTACGTGCGTTGACGCTGTGTTCTGTTGCTTCGGCCCATCTGTTTCTTGTACCTTGGTTGTGAGATGTGCTAAAAATAACAGCTAAATAGGCCTTAAATCATGCCCCAAACCATTAAAAAAAATTTTGGCATAATCGTATGAATTCCTGTGTGTAAAGTACAAATTCGCAAAACTTTTCTGAAAATTCCAAATTTTAAAAAAGTTATGAGGGGTTGTATGTCGTACGTTAAGCCGAATTTGATTTGTTTACAGTTTCATATAAAAACACGTGCTATTTTCAGAATGTGGACAACACGTGCAGTCACGTACAAAATGACAGCGTCCAAATCTTGTTTCCTGACTCGGTGAAAATGATCAAACTTTAAACCTCTATAACTTTTTAAAAACCTTTTTCTGGAAAAAGTGAAATAACTGCAGCAATTCGGCTTGGAAAAGTATATTAATGTGCCAAATTTTAAAATTTTCCATTAACTTTAATTTTTGAAATGCTGGCAGCCAAACCAACTAGATCCGCTAAGGATAAGTTATAAGTTGTGAATACCAATTTCATTCGAACTTCTAACGAAATTAAGGAAATCTACTCTGATCTATTGCATCAGATTTGCTTCCCAACCAGCAGCTGCCTTCTAATCGCTAAAAAAACAAACAGTCGCTTAATTATTGGTTTCACTACAACTCGAACTGACCTTAAGAATGAATCTCAGTTATTATCCAATAGAAGACTTATTTAGAAGCTGTACCGTCTCAGTATTCTGTGTTATTATACCCATACGGTTTGGTGTACTTTTTTATGTCCGTGAAACTTTTAACGATGCTTATCTGAGTCAAACTATTAATACAAACATTCAACCTCTATGACGGATATGGAGAGCTCCATTCTCTTGCGTGTACACCTTATCTAAATATATGTACGTGTATGTGTGTGTGAGCATGTATATATTGTTTAATATGTTTCAATGAAACAAGAGAAAGCCAGACAATTTATTATTATGATTTTGTGTATATTATTGATCTTGATATTTATGCATGAAAATGCCTTTTAAAATCTGGAGGAATAATAACAAATAAAATTCAATCATAATGAAATCTTGATGTCCTTAGATTGTCGTTTGACTGTTAAATATGTCTCTAAACCATTTCTCTCTCTATCTCTCTCTCTCACTTTCTCTCTCTATCTCTCTCTCTCTCTCTCTCTCTCTCTCTCTCTTTCTCTCTCTCTTCAGTCTATTTCCGTGAAATGAAATCTTTAAAGTGATTGGAATGGCAGCCGACATCTTGCTGGCTCTTTGAGTCCAGTCGTATTTTATTTTGTGAGCGATTTCGTCTAAATCTTGAAGACGTCATATAGTAAATATTTCAGTTTTATTTTTTTTCTTCTTCCAAATCTTCTCTCTCTCTCTTTCTCTCTCTCCTCTCTTTATCGCTATTTCACGCACACACACACGGACACACACAGACACATACATACATTCACACACACACACACACACACACATAAACACACACACACATAAACACACACACACACAGATGGCCTGCCCCTAGCTAAGCAATGCATAATTGAAATAATATATACAACAAATGAGATAAGAAGAGCGCCAAAACAATAATTTTTGTTTTACAAACCATATTTTTTAACTTACGACTTTATTATGATTAAATTTAATTTTATTTGTTATTTTTCTAACTTCCTAAACTGCATTTTCATGCCGAAATATCAGTGTTAACAACGCAGACTGTAAAAACATTATTTCAAATACATATCTTCTCTTACACACACACACACATTCATATATTTTCATGTGTGTGTGTGTGTGTGTGTGTCCATAAATGAGTTTAAAGGTTTCATATGCTGCCTAACCAGAACGGTCCTTTAATGATACCCGAGTTATCATTATTATCATTACTAATACTATATGTGCGTGTGTATGTGTGTGTGTGTGTGTGTGCGCGCGCGCGCGCGTATGTATATATATATATATATGCGACGGGCTTCTTTCAGTTTCCGTCTACCAAATCCGCTCACAAGTCATTAGTCGGCACGAGGTTATAGTAGAAGACACTTGCCCAGAATGCCGCGCAATGAGACTGAAATGGAAACCATGTGTTATGCGGTTGGGAAGCAAACTTCTTACCACACTCACCATGCCTGTGTATGTGTGTGTGTGTACATGTATGTATGTATGTATGTATGTATGTATGTATACCAGTTAAATAATCTAACTAGATACGTGAAATGAGGAACGTGGTAGATTATTTTCCTTGCATACATAATGCTAACATGCTCTGCTGGATGGATAGTGCCAGTGTGCAAACACGACAGAGTGTAAAGTATTTAAGAAGAAAAGTGGTTATAAGAGGCATCAGATGTGTGCAAGAGAGAAGACTGCGCTGGTTCGGTCATGTGATGCGTATGGATGAGGACAGCTGCATAAAGAAGTGCCGAGCTCTAATTGTGGAGGGAAGTTGTGGAAGGGATAGACCCAGGAAGACGTGGAACAAAGTGATGAGAGAGAATTCTTCGGATGCTGGGCCTCACTGAAGAAATGACAAGGGACTAGGAGATGTGGTGATTAGCTTTACCCGAAAACTAAGTAAAATCGCTGTCTGCCATACATGCAGGCTTGTCTTTTCAGGTGCTGGTACCACATAAAATGCACCCGTGCCGGTACTGCGTAAATGCACCCGTGCCAGTAGCACGTAAAAAGCACCCAGCATACTCTGTCAAGTGGTTGGCGTTAGGAAGAGCATCCGGCCGTAGAAACCATGCCACAACAGACAGTTGGAGTTTTACCGCTCCCCAGCTGGCCAGCTCCATGTCAGACCGTCCAACCCATGCCAGCGTGGAAAACGGAGGCTAAACGATGATGATGATGATATATAAATATATCATGTGTACATATGTGTGTGTGTGTGTGTGTGTGTGTGTGTGTGTGTGTGTGTGTGTATTTCTGTGTACGCGCGTACGCATAAAGACCATAGCTTAGTATTAGGGTATTATACTTATGATCACAAGATGGTGATTTCGAAGCCCAGAGCGGCAGTGTGTTGTGTTTTTGAGCAAACTATTTCATTTCATATTGCTCCACTCCACTCAGTGGTAAATGAGTAACCATGCGACGGATTAACATTCTATTCTGTAGGGATGTTGGCCTACAAGGTGGTACCATTCAAAGGTTGTAACTATGCAAAGAAATATCTCTAACAACATCCAACAGTCTGGTCGATATAGTGATATAGTGATATATATATATATATATATATATATATATATATATATATATATATATATATATATATATATATACAAGAAATGAGGGCAGGGAATCGTCAATTAATAATAGAATTAACAATTAACAATTTTGCCAAGTAGTTCAGTATGAAATAAAACTTTAACGGTAAGACCATTTATCATCATAAATATAAGGGATTAGCAATTGAGTTGCTTCTCCAACATACTGAAAATTCAGAAACAGCAGTCAAAGAACTACTGATTCTAAACTACAAATTTTTCTCTAAAGCGGATGGCGATATTTATGGCACACATAGAACAAAAAACCGGAGGGAAAAGCACAAACAAAACAAGCCTTTAGTTAATTGGGTACGAATCGTTTCATGGTTAAGCGAACGAAAACTTCACTATTCCAATCTTCAGCCCAAATATTCTGATAAATTTGAAAGTGTCTCTAAAAAAAAAAAAAAAAATAAAAAAAAATTCACGGTAATCCTTGGCCATGCGACACCAAAAATCAACGATAAGAAAGGCACTTACGAATTCATCGGCTAGCGAGTTCAGGCACCCCACCCCAAAGAAATTCATTCCATGTGCGCCACAAATAGTCCCGTATGAAAAAAAGTTCCGTGTGGAGGGATTACGGTTTAACTATCTAACTTAGAGATATCAAATATAAAATATACAAGAAATGAGGGCAGGGAATCGTCAATTAATAATAGAATTAACAATTAACAATTTTGCCAAGTAGTTCAGTATGAAATAAAACTTTAACGGTAAGACCATTTATCATCATAAATATAAGGGATTAGCAATTGAGTTGCTTCTCCAACATACTGAAAATTCAGAAACAGCAGTCAAAGAACTACTGATTCTAAACTACAAATTTTTCTCTAAAACGGATGGCGATATTTATGGCACACATAGAACAAAAAACCGGAGGGAAAAGCACAAACAAAACAAGCCTTTAGTTAATTGGGTACGAATCGTTTCATGGTTAAGCGAACGAAAACTTCACTATTCCAATCTTCAGCCCAAATATTCTGATAAATTTGAAAGTGTCTCTAAAAAAAAAAATTCACGGTAATCCTTGGCCATGCGACACCAAAAATCAACGATAAGAAAGGCACTTACGAATTCATCGGCTAGCGAGTTCAGGCACCCCACCCCAAAGAAATCCATTCCATGTGCGCCACAAATGGAATGGATTTCTTTGGGGTGGGGTGCCTGAACTCGCTAGCCGATGAATTCGTAAGTGCCTTTCTTATCGTTGATTTTTGGTGTCGCATGGCCAAGGATTACCGTGAATTTTTTTTTTTTTTTTTTAGAGACACTTTCAAATTTATCAGAATATTTGGGCTGAAGATTGGAATAGTGAAGTTTTCGTCCGCTTAACCATGAAACGATTCGTACCCAATTAACTAAAGGCTTGTTTTGTTTGTGCTTTTTCCTCCGGTTTTTTGTTCTATGTGTGCCATAAATATCGCCATCCGTTTTAGAGAAAAATTTGTAGTTTAGAATCAGTAGTTCTTTGACTGCTGTTTCTGAATTTTCAGTATGTTGGAGAAGCAACTCAATTGCTAATCCCTTATATTTATGATATATATATATATATATATATATATATATATATAATTGAAAAAAACTTGAGTCAACAAGAAGGGGTAAAGTTGGACATTTATTCTTTAATCACTACAATTGATTCCATGCAACGAAATCTAGTTGTGTTTCCTCAGGCGATATGTAAATATTGTCTCCGGAAGATTAAAATCCTCGGCTTCAAGAACATCCCCTCTGTCTGACGTGGCCTGAATTTAGTAGTAGTCACTAAGCTTATCACGGTGTATTGTTGTTGGAGGGCTGTTGGCAAACTGCTTTGAATGTGTAGATGTAGTGGGATTCTGGTGTTGTTAAAATATTGCCGTTTTAAAGGGATTGACATTTTATTTCTTTGTATTGCTGATTTGTTCTTCATGACTGGGTACATATGCGATTTTCTTTAGCTGACCTTTATGATTCAACGCTCGGACACACACATATACAGATGTACACGCACACACTCACACACATACACACATGCACACGCACACACTCACACACATACACACATGCACACACAAATATATATATCAACTTACATATGCACACACGCGTGCACATGCACACACTGACACCCATACATATATATGAATATATGTACACACATATACTCGCACGTACACATATGTTCGGGTGTGCACACACACACACACATACACACACACACACACATACACACACACACATATACACATACACACACACACATATACATACATATATATATATATATATATATATATATATATATATATATACGACAGGCTTCTTTCAGTTTCCGTCTACCAAATCCACTCACAAAGCTTTGGTCGACCCGAGGCTATAGTAGAAGACACTTGCCCAAGGTGCCACGCAGTAGGACTGAACCCGGAACCATGTGGTTGGTAAGCAAGCTACTTACCACACAGCCACTCCTATGCGCGGGCAGGCACACATACGTATATACATAGAGAGAAATACAACCCGATACACGCATGCATGGGTAGGTAGGAAGAGGAGAGGGAAAGAGCTCACTGAATTATTATTATTATTATTTCACAGTGCTGAATCTTGAAAATACACATTTGGCGCGGTGGAGACATCTCGGTATTTTCTTAGCTTGCTTGTTTACCAAGTTTTCGTTACTTAACAGAATGCACGAGGTTTCCTCAAAGCATAAGTCACGTACGCCGGATAGCGTATTATATGGGTGTGCATCTTTTATTAGTGCCCATTTTATTTCGTATTTTACTTTTCCTTCCTTTAATCTCCATATTAGGTCCGCTAGTGACGTTGCGTGTGACTGGCTTATCTTTCGGAATGAGTAGACATGGTTGTGATAACGGACCTTAAAATGGTTTTCGGAGGCTCCCATGTATACGTATTTGTGTTGTGGTGTGGTGATTGTGAATTTGTATATGATGCTTTTTTGTATGCATTGGTCCCTAAGCGGACTCAAACACTACAGATGCCCAAACGCAAACCTGGAAGTACGTATAATACTACTACTGGATAGCTCAAGGTAAATCTGAAGGTGGACGAGCTTCATACTGTACTCTACAACGTGTGTGTGTGTGTGTGTGTGTGTGTGTGTGTGTGCGTCTTTTATCTTTTTCAGTCATTAAACTGCGGGCATGCTGGAGCACCGCCCTGAAAACGTTTTAGTCGAATGTATCGACTTCAGTACTGCCAACGGGTAAATGTGTATAAAATACAATGTAACAAATGCAACAAGTTCTATGTGGGTAGCACAACAAGACCGTTACACGTCTGCATCAAAGAGCATCTGAACACGAGAGCCTCCTCCTTCAGAAAACATCTAGACAGATGCCGGAACACTGATAAAAGCATAACAGTCACAATTGAGGCCAATGAAAGAAATTTGAGTAATTTAAGAATCAAGGAAGCTTTACTCATACACAGACTAGGACCCCAAATCAACAACAGGATGGAAGTTGGTAATCAATATATCATTTAGCTACATCTGGATGTGTGTAGGTTAATTCTTAATAACATGCTCATATATTGTTTACAACAAAAAAAAAGAAGGGCAAAAAAAAAAGAAGCTGCACGTATAACACATAACTTAGAAGCAGCGCCACAGATGTACCAACACAACACACACGAGATTGAAACAGCCGACCTCACGCACTTCTCATGAGGAATTCCAGAAGAAGCTTCGTGAGACCACTACTGAGACGCTTCCGAAAAAAGGAAAACCGTTGGAAAACAGTTTATAGCAGAGACTCCAGCAAATAAGATCTGAAGAAGGAATTCTAATTCCGAAATATCATCGGACTATAGATAACCAAGTTACAACAGGTATATAGTCCATTTTTTGTTCTATAGTGCATTGTTATACCTTTCTAAACTTTTTATTCTTATTTTCAAAGTTTGATACTTATTCTATCGGTTTTTATGCCGAACTGTTGAGTTACAGGGACGTAAACGCACCAGTACAGATTGTCAAGAGGTGGTGGGGAACAAACACAGACACAAAAAGACACACACACACGCACACATACATGTATATACCCATAGATCGCTGACCACTACATTTAAATTTTTTTCTCCTTGTTTCTCTCCTTATTTCTTTCTGTGTTCCTTTCAGTTGAAGAGCGTAGCTCGAAACGTCAAAGACTTTCTCTATTCCCGAGCGTTAAACTAATACAGCCATTTGTTGTTTACACCACCTGTCTTCGTCTGTTGTTTTTTTTCGTAAATTCTCCCATATATATATATATATATATATATATATATATATATATATATATATATATATATATATATATATATACACATACATATACGATGGGCTTCTTTCAGTTTCCGTCTATCAAATCCACACTCAAGAGTTTGGTCAGCCCGAGACTATAGTAGAAAATACTTGTTCAAAGTGCCACGCAATGAAACTGAATTCGGACAAGCTTCTTACCACACGCACACATGAGAAGGGTATACATATATGTAAAATAGTTTCAGTTTATTATTTTAAAGTATTTTTTTAATTAACAACAGAAGTTAATGATGAGTCTATAGTGAAAAGAATTATTATTGAGTCGATTGAAATTTCAAAGGGAAAGATTTAGTTGGCTACATCGACCCCAGTGCTGGACTAGGATTTATTTTATCGACCTCGAAAGAATGAAAAGCAAAGACGACCTCGGTGGAATAGATAGATAGATAGATAGATAGATAGATAGATAGATAGATAGATAGATAGATAGATAGATAGATAGATAGATAGATATTGATATAGATATACATACATGCGTGTGTGAAGGCGCATATGTGTGTGTGTGTGTGAGAGAGAGAGAGGGGGTAAATATAGTAAAAAAATATTTTAAAATAATTTAAGGTAACTTGAAAGTAATTTTGTAAAATGATAGTAAAAAAGACTCTAGAGAAGGCTGTACAGAAGTTCTTCTGAGAAGAACCCACCTGCCTCATGCAAGTATTTTCGCCCTTAATTCTTTATACTCTAAGGGGACCGAGCCACATCATAGTCATGACTCTTAGATACCCTTCTGCTACCACACGTTGTGCTATTGCTTGCATTACAACCTGCATTTTCCGAGATGGTCGTTTTCCTGAGTCAAAGTAACTTGGATATCGTAACCACCTTGGTTTGTAACAACAGTTGAACGTTGGGTGAATTATGCCTTCACTTTCATTTTTCCTTAACCAGATTTAGTAAGAGGTCTTCTTAAATTAGTTTCAAATATTTTTTTACGATACTTAGTTATTTATAAAAGTTTCACGCAAATAAAAAAAAAATTAATACACTTACGTACAGCACACAGATAAGCATAAGCTTACAAAAACATGTCGTACATTTACGAAACATAATAGTTTGGCACATATATATATCAAACTAAAACTAAACTTAAACTTTAAATTATGTGGGTTGCTAAAGTTATAAATGAAAATTTTATTTCATTATGCTCTGATATTAACTTGCCTATAAAATTTTTATAACATATTACAAACACTCACAGACTTACACACATTCACATACAAAATATACTGTCAAATACACACACACACATATCCAAAAACAATGTAACTAAAGAACGAACACCTCAACTCACATTAAATATATAAAAAAAATATTTCTCCGCTTTCCTTTTATATAGTTTTTTTAATATATATTCAATATCCTGGTTGTTGCAATGGTCGATCGTTGACCTGTTTTGTCTTACCTAAATTTGAACTTGCATTTATTGGACTCCTGCTCTCAATATAATGTGAATTCCCTTTATTTTAAATTTGAACTACCACTGTAGTTCACTACTTCAACACCTCTTTTGCTTTCCATTTCCTTTTTTGTATATAAACGTCAGAAAGAAACGATTTTGTGTGTGTTCTCCCATTTGGTGAGATGCGTAAGGCATTAAGTTCCCTTTTGCCTCATAGTTATTTCCACTCCTGTTAAATTTGTCCCTGTGTACTCTTGGCCTTCTTAAGATGTCCGAACTCTTGTGCTAGTTCATTTCTCGTTTCCCTTCTTCCAGTGCCCATAATCATTGCAGCCTTAACATGCCGAGTAACTGCTAAATTTAATATGACTCACCGAGTGAAACTGACGTTTGGAAAACTATGGTTTTGCAGTGGATGGGATTTTCTTTACAGAAGGATTGCTTCAGTTAGTCTTTAATATCACCAGATAACTTTAAAGATCTTCAACAGGCATCGTTAGGGGAATGTGCCCAGTTCCTTAGCCAACTTCACTGACATTTTCCATGTTTCACAGCTATACACAACTTTTGGCAATATATTGTGCTATATTTCAATACTGAAACTTGCAAACTAGATTTGACATGTATACTGGAACACAGCCCTTGCTTCGCTAGTTCTGCTGCTCACATCACACTCTATGCTTCCATTATACCTTATCATACTGCCCACAACCTGCTGTCCAGTGAAGATGGAAGGGTGAGTTGTGACATTAATCTGTATCACCTTAGTCTTTTCACACGAATTCTGAGTCAGATTTTTCTTGCTTTGTTTCTTTTATCTTGGTAGTGAGTTCATATAGCCCAGCTCTCGTTTCAGTGACTAGTATAATGTCGTTTCAGTGGCTAGTATAATGTCATCGACAAAACCCGAGTCACAAAGCCAATCCATTTCCTTCCTCCGCAGTCTAGTGTTCTCCCATTGATTACCTCATCATCACAGAGTCAGCAGCTGGCAAGAAGAGAAAGAATGAGATCATGCATTCATATAAACGTACACAAATTTTAAATATGGAAGCAAATACATGTATATATACCCTCATGTATACATACATTTATACTCTATATGTTAAAACTTTTAATCATTATTATTAAATAAGTATATATCATATACTATACACATATATTTTGATTATATACATATCTACCTCAACCACATGGGGTTTACACAACGTAAACCATTCAGATGATCAGAGTAAAGTTTAGTAAACAGACAGACAGATAGATAGATAGATAGATAGATAGATAGATAGATAGATAGATAGATAGATAGATAGATAGATAGATAGATAAATAGATAGAATGCCTTTTTAATATTAAATCTAACAATGGAAGCCAATGATGGCAGTTCAGCGAAGAACAATTAGTACGCTTATGAAATTCCTTTCTGCATATTGAAAAGCAATGGTTTCAACATCATATATATATATATATATATATATATATATATATATATATATATATATATATATATATATATATATATATATATGATGTTGAAACCATTGCTTTTCAATATGGAGAACAAATAATTTACATTGGTTCTTTTAATGTTGTCATTGAAATATTTCGTGAATATCTACCATCTTCGTGCAGTTTAATCTCGAGTTAATTACCTGATTATATAACACCGTTGTTTAATCTTCCGGCCACGCTTCCCCTTGCTTTAATCAAATTACCGGAACTGTTTCCACGCATTTGGATACGATACGAAATTCGAATCAATAGTGATGCGAATTTCGAATCAATATGGTAACGAGTGTGTGAGTGCACCCGCGCGCGCGCGTATGTATCTTTGTGTGTGTGTGTGTGTGTGTGTGTGTGTGTGTGTGCGCGTGCGTATATTTGAATGTGATGTGCATATATGTGCTTACGGTGTTAGTATGTATGTGAAAGACAGAGTGATGTGTGTGTATATGGGCGTATGATTGTGATGTATATATGTGTGTATATGTGCGTGATAGTGAGAATGATGTGTGTGTATGTGTGTGTGTTTGATCGTGATGTATGTGTTGTTGCCATGTTGGTGTGTGTGCTAGAGAGAAGGAGGAGTCTGATGTGTGTGTGTGTGTTTGTGTGTGTATCTATTTGGGGGAAATGAGTTAAAAATAACGTTTCATATTGTATAGAAATATAGACATACAATATACATATATACACCTGGATATGTATATATATATGTGAGTGTGTGTAAGTATGTATCTATGCATGTATGTGTGTGTGTGTGTGTGTGTGCGTGCGCGCGCGCGTTTGTGTGTTTACGTATGTATGTATGTATGTATATAAGATAGATAGATAGATAGATAGAGTAGGCGCAGGCGTATCTGTGTGGTAAGAGGTTTGCTTCCCAACCACAAAGTTCTGGGTTTAATCTCACTGCATGAAACCTTGGGCAAGTGTCTTGTACTGTAGCCTCGGGCCGACCAAACCTATGTGAGTGAATTTGATAGTTGGAAACTGAGGGATGCTTGTTGTGTGTGCATATGTATGTGTGTGTGTATATATATATATATATATATATATATATATATATATATATATATATATATATATATATATATATTATATATATATATGTATACGTATATGTATGTATGTATGTATGTATGTGTCTGTGTGCGCGCGCGCACGTTAATGAGAAATATAAAGCGGTACACAGGCAGAACGCATGACTGCCTTGCATTAATGTAATATCAAGAGAGAGGAGGTAGCAACCTCTCTCTCTCTCTCTCTCTCTATATATATATATATATATATATATATATATATATATATATAATATGTGAATTAAAACTGAGCTATTATGAATTTCATGCTTACAATAGTACGATAGTCGGGCGGGCTTCTATGGCTTCTATGTCGGAAGACAAATTTATTTCCGTTTAAAAAGAAAATCATCAAAATCTCCAAATAACACCACAACATAACCATTTCATTTGGCTACGTCAGGTCATGTGTAAACTATGCATATACAGAGTATTCTGGTTAAATTTGAAGATTTTTTAACAATTGAAGAACAGGGACTTAGTCTCAATCCAGATGGTTATGTAAAGCCGTTGGAGACTGATCGAACCTTGGCTAGAGAGGGTTGCTGCTGAAAGGCCATACGTGTGGCAGCGGGCTTCAGCTTCTTGCCATACCTCCGGAAAGAATAAGAAGTTGTTGTCGGAGAATTTCTACGATTTTACCGGTTCCAATTTCTGGCCACCTAACTCCTCCCTATTGTAATCCCATGGATTACTGCACGTTGGGCGCGGATTAGAAGGATACCAACCATTCTCCTGCAACACCAAGGCCGAGCTTGTGGCCAAGATCAAAGGGGCGTTTAAAGATCTTCCCGGGAACACGGTGTGAAACACTTGTGCTAGGTTCTGGATCCGTCTTAAAGTCCTGATGAAAGCTGAGGGCGACTTCTTTGACTAAACTGTTATCTCCCAACCATATTCTAGTTAATATTTGGGGGATATTTTTAGAAATACTTTTAGTTTTGGATGGGATAATGTGTTTTATTGTATTGGTGCGTTTGTTTAATTGGTAAAATATGACCATTCCCAAGTATAACAGTATCCGTTTCAACACACGATTTCATATAGTTTTCTTTTCGTTTTATGCAAACTGTCAAATTTAGTCCAAACATCCTGTATTACGTAAGAGAGTTTCAGGCTAAGGACGAAAATTCACGACAAAAATACATTAACTGTCATAGGAAATTACATTTTGAACATTGTTCGTTAAAGGAGAGGCAACTTTAATGGAAATAACTCCAGCTTCCTTTTGACGAAATTTCCCGTGTTTACGGTTTACATATTGAACTTAAATTTTGAATTTCAAATTTCGCAATATTAAACCAATGACCCGGAGGGGTAGTACATATCAAGTCTTGAGTGGAGTGGGAGCAGTGGGGACTATGGTGTATCTTCATAGTCCCCAAAACTTCTGAATTCCTGAGCTGAAACATCACTGTCCAATGTTGTTTAATGTCTTGCTCTGGACAAATTGAATTAAAAACCGCTTGAAAACACAGATGAAATTCGATTTAAGGATTGCGAAATTTGAAGCTAAACATTTAAGTTAGAGATCAAATAGTAGAAGATGGTTCTGTAGCTCAGGAATGCACGACTCCGATGAGGACTAACTCCTAAGTATGTATCACGCAGATCCACTGATACGATTACATGGCCTGATGTCACGTGAACCAGTTCTCTAGTCTAAATACTGATTTCTTTATTGCCCATTGGGGGCTAAACATAGAGGGGACAAACAAAAGGATTAAGTCGATTACATCAACTCCAGTGCATAACTGGTACTTATTTAATCGACCCCGAAAAGATAAAAGGCAAAGTCGACCTCGGCGGAATTTGAACCCAGAACGTAACGGCATTCGAAATATTGCTAAGCATTTCGCCCGGCGTGCTAACGATTCTGCCACCTCGCCACCCTCGTTCTCTAGTCTAAATATCAAAAAGACCCTGTGCCTCAAGAGTGAGCTCGGCAAAACAGAAGACTGATAGAGTAAACTGGAAGTAATTCGATAGAAAGCAACAGGAGACCATAACTGTATTTTCCCCCAGAAAAAAAACCATGAAACGTTTAACTTCAGAGTGGAGTAATTCAAATATGGTGGACTTATGTTTGAAAGTCATATGTTTGAATTTGTTTACCTATGAATAACAAAAAAATGTTTCTCCTATCATTTTCAAAGTAATATTTTGAGTTTCTCAGTAGAACATAAATTACGATCGCATGGTTTTACTTTTGCAGAGGTACTCTATTTCATTGTGAAGTAATTTTCATCTCTATCAATTAGGCAGCAAAAAAAAAACACATTCGGTTGGGAAATATGTTTACACATTTGGTGCCTTAAAGAAAAGAAAGAAAACAAGTGGTAGTTGCGGAGGCGGCGGAGGCGGCGGCGGCGGCGGCGGCGGTGGTGGTGGTGATGGTGGTGGTGACAGCAATTGTTGTGATTGTATTGTTTATAGTGACAGAGAAAGAAGCAAGAATGCCATAAACAGAAGGATCTTTGAAGTAAAGCTTGCTGTAGAGTAAGAATAGGGTGTTGGCGAGGTATGAGTAATGAACAAGGAGGAGGAGGAGGAGGAGGAGGAATAATTAAGGTGTACACGTGCGAGAGAGAGAGAGAGAGAGAGTTTTGATGTGGAATGTTGGGAAACAAGATAAACGACAAGAAGAAGAAGAAGAAGATGATGATGAGTTCTAAGTGAGGGTGTGTAAGGTGAGCAATTGTTAAAGAGGACAGGTGGTAGGGGAAGCGCTGCGACGTAACTTATTATGAAATGCGACACCATGATTCATTGGAATTAAAATCGATGTTATTTTATAAAGGTGACCTTGAATAATGTTGGCAGAGAAGGTAGTAGGAAGTTAATGAACATGATAGCGACAATTATTTTTATTACTATTGTTGTTGTTAAACTGCGGGATCGATTTAATCGATCAACCCCCTCATCTAAAATTTTGACCTTTAACGTACCAGACAAGTACTTATGATCGATGATATCGAATTACATCTTCCTTTCACAATTGCTGGCTTTGTGTCTAAATTAGAAACCATTATTATTATTATTATTATTATTATTATTATTATTATTATTATTATTATTATTATTATTATTATTATCATCCTCATCATCATCATCGTCCGTCTTTATGTTCTGAGTTCAAATTTCGCCGAGGTCGACTTTACTTTTTATCCTTTCGAAGAAATACGCACCAGTGAAACACTGGGGTTGATGTAATCGACTTATCTCCTCCCCCAGAATTTCAGGCCTTGTGCCTTTAGTAGAAAGGATTATTATCATTATTATTTGGTATGACTCAGGCTCGGTCTTATTCCTGGTAGGACTTAAGTGAGTAGCGGGTTACTACCTATAACCTTAGGTATCCACAAGTTTTCAGTAGTCTTTCAAGTTCTTAGAACCCACCTGATAATCCTTGCTGTCTCTAAGAGACAATCTTTCTGTAGGAGCTCTACAGGGCATTTTATTCCAGTCTCCTTCAGCCATTTGTCTATATCTTTGCTTACTGCTCCCAACGCACCAATTATTAGAGGCACGACCTTAAAGTTCCAAATACTCCAAATTCTTCCTATTTCAAATTTTAAGGGATTATACTTTTTTTCCTCTTTCTTTACGATCCTGGATCAAACGGGCATGATGGGTTGATTAGTAAGCAGCTTCGTTTTTCCTTATCTATAATTATGTTCATTCGTCTTATTTCTTTCAATGATACCCAGGTACTTATATCTTTCTTCTCCGATTTCCTTTATAGTTTCACCATTTTCCAGCTTGATCCCATGGCTTTTATTGATTTTCTCCCTTTTGAAAATCATTACACCACATTTCTCGATCCCAAATTCCATACCAGTATCTTTGCTAATCATCTGCACAGTTGCCGTCAAACTCTCAATTTCTGTCTCAGGCTTAGCAAATAGCTTTAGGTCATCCATAAACCACAGGTTGTTTACTTTCACCCTGCCTAGCATGTACCCCACACGCATCTTTCTTAAAACGCTGGCTAGTGGCAGATACAGACAACAAATGATATCTCCAGCTTATCTCCTCGTATTGTGAGTTCAGTTCGCCACGTTGCCATTGAGTTTTGAATTAACTTCAAGATATTATGGGAGACCTTAAGCACTTTAAGGCATTCAATAATTCATGAGCGTGGGGCCATGTCATATGCTTTCCTGTAGTTCACCCATACCATCGCCAAATTTTGTGTCTCTTCTTACAGTCAGCCAGGATAGTCTTATCGATTAGTAATTGATCCTTCGTTCCTCTGCTCTTACGTCTACACCCTTTTGTTCCACTGGTAGTAGGTCGTTCTCATCTAGGTACCTATAGATGCTGTTCGATATGATGGCCGTCATCAGTTTCAAACAAAACATTGGTCGGAAATTTCCAGCCGCATTCTCTTTACTTGGGTTCTTATGGCATACCTTTCTTCCTTTTGACATCCAGGCCGGTACTTGGATGTCACTACTCAGTATTTCGTCCAGCTGTCTCGCATTTTTCCTCTGCAAAGCTGTCAAGTTTTCAAGCCAACAGCCCTGAACCCCATCTGGGCCAGGCCCTTTCCAGTTAGGAATTCTCCTGCATATATACATAGATACATATTTATATTATATGCATATATATATATGCATATACATATCTATATCTTATATATATATGTATACATATATATAATATACACAAACACACATACATATGTGCATGTGTGTGTGTGTGTGTGCGCGCGCGCGCGCTTTGTTTCGTTGCAGTCAAGAGCCTGAAGGACCGGCGAACAAACAAAACACATACATTGAGTATGCGCGGTCGATAATATTTACGACACTCGCGCTGCTTTTAATTCGTTACTGAAAATATATATATATGCGTGTGGGGGGAGTGTATTCTAACTGTGTACCTTCCTATACAGTTAAAATACCATAACCCCGCTTTCTATATCTTACTAGCTCTACTTACTTCCGCATCGTAATCGTATTAGAAATATAATCGGCTTCCAATGTCTTACTACCTCTGCTAACTTTCATCATTTAATTAAACCTTTTTCTAATAATAAAATATTTACAACCTTGCTATAAACCAATTTGGTTTCGTAATTAATTAACATGCTCTGTAAAATAATTTTCCTTGGATGCTCATTACCACAATTACTCCACCTGGTATTCACCAACATACACCAAATATATATACACCAATTTATGCTATAGAATAACGTATAAACAGTTTCACTAATCATTGAGTTGGCCTGGTTCTGATTGCACTAAAGTTGAAGGATCTTGTTGTTGTTGTTGTTGGTGGTGGTGGTGGTGGTGGTGGTGGTGGTGGTGGTGGTGGTGGTGGTGGTGGTGGTGGTGGTGGTGGTGGTGGTGTCGTTGTTGATAATGATGATGATGATGATGATGATGATGATGTTATTGTTCAGCATCAGATCATTCTTGATTCAGTAAACTTATGCTCACATAGTGTGTATTTAAACTACAATGTCTTATTATGTGTCCTACTTTTAATGACATTAAGTTGTCACTTGAAGGAATTTGACTGCTATTTCTAGCCGATTGAATGATTCCATAGACTTCTTTTTTTATTCTCGTTTGCTTGAGGCTCAATGAAATCTCACAAGATAGAAAACGGATTATTATACTCAAATACTCTCTCGACAAAGTTATATAATCTAAATATTGTCTTAAATCACAGTGAAATATATGTAACGGATGGATCGTACCTATAAGTGTTATTTGGGTTATCAGAATGTTATCATTCTCATTTATTATCTTTTACTCGATTCGGTCATTAGACAGCGGTCACGCTGGAGCACCGCCTAGAA
Source organism: Octopus bimaculoides (assembly GCF_046866305.1). NCBI lineage: Eukaryota > Metazoa > Mollusca > Cephalopoda > Octopoda > Octopodidae > Octopus > Octopus bimaculoides. The sequence goes on along the minus strand of NC_142930.1, from coordinate 46,708,710 downwards.
GAATTTTAGTCAAACAAATCAACCTCAGTACTTATTTTTTTTTTTAGCCTGATACTTATTCTATCGATTTTTTTTCCGAATTGCTAAGTCAGAGGACGTAAACAAACCAACGCCGGTGTGGGGGGGGGGGGGTGACTGTCTGTCTGTCTGTGCCTGTGTGTAGGAGTAAAATTTATCACCACATCAATATGGCTATTCCTTAGGAATCGACGTTACTACCGTTTTTAACCCCAAGAGCCTCTTTCAGCTGGTTATCGATGCAATCTGTACCCGATATATATTGCAAGGAGGCGAGTGAACCCCTACCATCTTCTAGCAGACGACGGGATCAACAGAACGTACGGTTTTGGACTATTTGTATCCATTTTCAGTGGTGAACACCCGTCCGCTAGAGATAGCAGCGATTCGCTCCAGCTCGCAATATATAGAAAACTAAACGACAATCAGTCACTGGTCTTGCAACAAGCAAAGTAGCTAGTAAGAAAATCTCTATCAGTGATTCGCTCCCCTGCCTGCAATACGTATCGGGTGCAGATTGCATCGATAACCAGCTGGAAGAGGCTCCTCCTGGAGTAAAAAACAGTAGTAAAGTCGATTCCTGAGGAACAGCCATATTGATGTGGCGATAAACCATTGCTTCTCAGTATAATTGCTATTTTCATCTCTTACAGAGACTTTAATCTCTTATGGGGATTTCGATTATTTCCAGTGTTTCAACTTTTGCCTACTTCCCTTCGCATTCACGGGAAACCTTACTCAGTAGCCAAGCAAAGAAATCGGGAATAGTTGAACGTGAATAATATGGTAATATTGGTTTCAGATTTTGGCACAAGGCCAGCAATTTTCAGTGTTCAACTTGTACATATTTTATCAACCCCGAAAGGATGAAAGACAAAGACAACCTCAGCGGAACTTGACTTACACCCCACTCCGAACTTGCTGGCCTTGTGCTAAAATTTGAAACCAATATTAATCACATGCCGTTGTTTCTTCCATAGAAACAGAGTCATTGTGAAGTGAAAGATAATCCAAAGCAGCAGTATTAATACAACACTGAAAAATCAGTCGAGTCTGTGTTCACCAATGCTTTCAAAACCGAAATGAGTTAAAATACCATTAAAATTGACATTAAGCCGTCCTTCGAGACTGGCATAATGGATAAGAGCATTAAATTCTGAATCTATATTTAGTTGTGTGAGAACTCTGTAAATATTCTTCAAGTCTTCTTTTGAATAAGTGTCACTTCAGGCAAAGAATTCTCAATATTTTCACTTGCGTCATCTATAAGTCGTCGTATTTCAGTCTGAATCTATATCACCTCGCAATCCACTGATACATTGGTATCAGTATCGGCTAATCGTCAGCAAATTCGGCTTCAAATTTCTTTGAATTTTCTAAAGTCTTGCTTGGTAGTAGAATAAAATAAAATGGCCGGAGAAACTACAGGTAACTGGAAGATTGGTTGGATAGAAAAGAATCAGGTTTAGCAAAGGGGGTGATCTGATGCATGACTGATAGGGGTCAAGGGAAGAAAAATTGATGGGTGAATTAGACAGAAGTAGCATAGTATGAGTAGATTCAGTGGCCGAAATGCCTTAATAGTTACAATACAGATCAAGAGACAGAGAAACTAACATTTAACAATGAACAATATAACATTGATAGCCAAGTGATGACTAGATAATCACCCCAAAATCGGTGGTTCATATACTGTGATTGACACTGTATCGTATCTATGGATAAGATATTATTCTCTCAAAAAATACAGTTCACTTAGATGTAAAGAGATATCCTAGAGATACCAGTAAATTTTATCTATGCAATTCAGATTATCCAAGCAATTAGTGAGCAAAAGCTCTTCCAAATGGTGTTTAATCCTTTAGCATTCAGATCATTCTGTCAACTGAAGTGCTTACTGATTCACATTGTTTGGAATTAATCATGCATTATCTCGGAGCTTTGAGATCTTGATGATGTGACTTTATTTTTAGAATGACATTGTAGGGTAAGTGTGAGAGGCTGGATCTGGCCGGTTTGAATATAAAATAGGTAGAATATTTGGGCCGAATATGGACTGTTTAAATTCTAAAGAGTTAAAATATAAAAGCAGTAAAGAAAAGTACTAAATCCAACTAACTTAATTGACACTTCAGAATTTCAGTACTGGAGTGCGCCTAGTGAGAATAACAGATATATTTCGGTCTTATTAAACACCACACCACTACCACCCAACAAAATATATTCTACAAAGGAGGTTTTATTTACTAATTGCATGGATAATCTCAGTTAATCGAAATTTTTCAACTCACTATATATATTACATATGGGAGTCTCTAAAAATGGCTAATACTTCCTTTAAACTTTGCTTTTGTTGCATTTATTCAAACCCCAAAGAATCCCTCTCGACACATGGCTATGATTCCCCCACTACTCCTACTCATGATCAGAGATGTACATACTGTCAGCCACTAAGTGACATGCTCAAGTGATTAAAGGTAAAAAAAAACTGACAAACAAATACGTGGTATTGAGCAGAATATTTGCTATAACGATATCTCTGCTTCAGCAACGCAGCGCTGAATCTGTCTGAGATGATATGGAAAGTAGGCCAGTTTCAAAACATTGATGTCCAGGTCTCAAAAGCAAAGTTTGAAAGAAATAGTAGTGATTTCTTTTGATTTTTAGATAGAAACAAATAGGAAATAACACTTACTGAGCAAAGACAAAAAAAAAAAATTTTGTTACACAGTATAATCAGCACCATTATATCCCCTTCGGCTTTTAAAGGTGTTGGCAAACACCTCTAATCCTTACCAAATGATTAGGAGTGACTTTGCTGAGGAGATCTAATACGACCAAAACGTGTCCGTTGCTTTCATCAGTTGGCTTAAAGAGTAAATCGCCCTTCCTGTATTTTATTGGTTATCTCATTTGTTTGCTGCTTTTAGAGTTTAAGCACACTGGAGGGCGTTTTTGTTTACTTACTGTATGAATCATCTGAGTTAATTGAAGCTTTTAAAATCACTACATTACGTAAGTGAAATCATGCTGCATTTTATTTAATGTGAAGAACACTTCTCGTTGGTATTTTCCCTTAGTCAAATTATATTGTGTACGTGTGTATGTGTGTGTCTGACTGTATGTTCTTTTCTGTTTTTAATTATTTAAATTCTTCTATTGAAGGAGCTGGTTTCTAACAAAAATACAAAGCTCTATTGCTGGAATGTAGATAACAAAACAATATCACATATAAACCTGAGAGAAGTCTTGCATAGTTTTACTGTTTCATTTACATATTGTATTTGTAAGCTTATCTAGATTGACAATTAGGTATTATGTATAGATAGATAGATAGATAGATAGATAGATAGATAGACAGACAGAGTCATTGAGATATTTTCCCTTCATCGATATTGTTGAAGTTGACATGTTTCTTTTTCAATCATTATTTAAAATAGCCGGAGGAGTAGAGTAACGCTCATGACCTTTTAAAGCCCTGTTAAACAGGTGAAGATAATGTAATTGATATTCAGTTTATATATATATATATATATATATATATATATATATATATATATATATATATATATATATATATATATGCATATATGGGTACAGGACGTCACCAAAAGTAAACAACATGTTATACGAAAACAGATGAGTTCAATACACAAACAACGAGAGAAACAAATGGAAAACAAGACAAGTAACATAAAGAATGACCCTTCATCAGTTGTCGGCTGTTTATCTACTTCTCATTTCGAGCATTGAAAGACAATACGAGTCTTCGAAGACAGTTGCTCCCATAAGTACCAAAATAAAATTTGGGATTTATGGAGGGTCAAAGTTGGGAACAAAAACAGGACAGTGGAGACATACAAGGTAACTGAACGAAAACAAACATGTAGGGTCGTTAGACCAGAACGAACGTATATAGTGGAGGCGCGTGACTTTGGGATTAGGGTGTTCCACTCACGATCATAAGATTGTGGTTTTGATTCCTGTAATGAGCGATGCGTTGTGTTCTTGAGCAAAACACTTCATTTCCAGTTACTCCAGTGCACTCAGCCGGCAAAGATTAATAATCTTATGACGGGCCGGCATCTTGTCCAGTGAAAAATATACTCGCCACAGAATCCGGAAAACCAGCTTCACAAGCTTATGGAAGGGCCTTTGCTCTTTGTATATGTTTGTCTGAGTGTATGCATTTACGTATATGTGTGCGTATATATATGTCCGTGTGCACGCGTGTGTGTGTAATACATATATATATAATACATATATTCATAAATATATACATACTCGTATATATTTATATATATATATTTACATATATATACATACTCGTATACACACACACACATATATATATATATATATATATATATATATATATATATATATATATATATATATATATATATATATGAAACTAGCAGAAATACCCGGCGTTGCCCGGGTTAAAGAGAGTAATGACCTTTAAAAACGCCGTCTATATTACGCAGGTCTCAACTGCTAGTAGCTGAGATACCAACTTCCTATATTAATAACTCTCCAACCCATACCAGCATGGAACATAGGCGTTAAGTGAAATGTTAAAAGAAGGTTTTCATCTCATATATGTATATAAAGTAACTACACGTAATTCAAAAACACGTTTTGTGTAGCTTATTTTGTAACCAAATAACAGGTACAGATTATAAACAATGAAAGGTCGATTTGGTGATTCATTTGACAGCGGTAGTAGAGAACCAATCCGATGATAAATCTAACCTTGGATCTTAAAAGTTTGCATGAATCCTGGCTCGGTTAAATCTCTCGTGGCTCCAAATTATGTATTTTGTTTTGGATGTGCATGGAATATTGGTCAATTGATGACAACAGTTTCTTCGATGACTCTAGAGGTTGGGGGATTGCAGGGAGTTTAACCTTTCCACTACTGCAGCACAGTGCAGGTGTCTGTCCAGGACACTTCCTTGCTATGCAATGTATGCACTCAGTTGTCATTGCACCAATGGAAACTCTAGTGTTATCTGCATAACGAACTGCTGGATCATAATTGAAAGCTGCTTCATATAAGTTGCTTCTCTAAGCTGTTGCAACTGCTCTTCGTTCTGCAGTGGAGATCCTATTCCTTGTCAGCCGTGCATACCTTTGTTCATCACTTTGAGATGCTCTGGCTTTTGTTGTACAGAGTCTGCTCGTTTCTTGGTATGCTTCCCTTTCTGCAGCTGTCTCTCTTTCCCTGGACAGTGACATCCTTTGAGCTGACCTTGACATTGTATACACATTTGGCACTTTCCTTCTAGGCGTGGTTATATACGTATGCAGAAATACACGGGTGCAGAAGATAGTAAACAATGAAAATAACTGGGTAACGGAAATTATATTTCTTAATATGACGGGCAGAAAGTAAATAAGAAATTTTTGCAGAAAATAAAGAATTGCACGACTTGAAGCGAAATTTGTCAGTGAACCAAACAACTAGTATCGAAGGAACCAGAAAAAAGCCGTTAACAACAGAAAAACACAAAACCGTTGCAAAAGTAAATAAGAAATTTTTAGGGAAATTAACTAAGTGTACAGATTTAAATGAAATTTTTTAAGTTACTTCTGTGAGTAAATTATAAACTTACTTTCATCAGTATTTTCGTCAACAACAAAAAAAAAACACAAAACGTCGCCAAAGTAAATAAGAAATTTGTAGGCAAATTTCACGAAGTGTATGGATTGAAGTGAAATTTATAAAGTTACTTCTATCAGTAAATTATGTATGAACATCACTCACGCTAGAAAACCGGAAGTAAATATTTTTTAAACTTACAATGACGTGAATCTAATATAAAAAGCAATATGTTTTATGACCAATGGCTGTAAAGGAGACAACCAATTTCTGAAAGTTACTTCTCAAAGAGTTACCTCCCTTCTCTACGTCACCCAGGAACAGGTGTTTTCTGCTCCCAGGTGCCCCGTTACTCATTATGTGGAAAATTTTAAGAGTCTAAAAACAATCCTTAGAACATAAAGAATGTATGTTCCCAGTTTGGAGAAAATCAGTTGAAAAATACGGCCGTTATAATCTTTTACACACACACACACTCACACACACGGGAACTTCTTTCTGCCAGTAATTTGTCGTAGTTGTTTGTAAATAGCGACTGAAAACTTACAGTGAAAACAATAGCGTCTGAAAAATGAATGTGAAAACAATAGAGAGTGAGTGAGATATAGAAAGATGGGGAGAGGGAGCTATCTAGTAAGACAAATAAGATATAAATAGATAGATGAGATATAGACTGGTAAATACAGAGAGATAGATACATATAGAGATAGAGATGGATATATATATATATATATATATATATATATATATATATATATATATATATATATATATATATATATATATATATATAGAGAGAGAGAGAGAGAGAGAGAGAGAGAGAGAGAGAGAGGTGGAGGTAGAGAGGGATGGTCAGAAAGATATAGATAGATATAGACGTCACTGACGCTAGAAAACCGGAAGTAAATATTTTCTAACTTTCAAAGACGTGAATCTAATATTAAAAGCAATATTTTTATTGTTTTTTTATGACCAATGGATGTAAGGTAGACAATCAATTTCTGAAAGTTACCTCGCAAAGAGTTACCTTCCTTCTCCACGTCACCCAGGAACAGGTGTTTTCTGCTCCCAGGTGCCCCGTTACTCATTATGTGAAAAATTTTAAGAGTCTAAAACCATCCCTGGAACATGAATAACGCATGTTCCCAATTTGGAGAAAATCAGTTGAAAAATACAGCCGTTATAATCTTTTACACACACACACACACACACACAGATTAGCGAACTTTAGGTTAGTTAAAATAGGTTTGTGTCATATTTCAACTTCTAAAAACAAACTCACTGCAGTTACCGTGAAGAAATAAATTCTCATTGTAAAAAAGTATAAAAACACCATATCTGTCCCATGCTGTCCCCTCTCGGATTTCCAGACGTGTTTCTAGCTCTTTAGCCATTATCAAGGGGGAAACCCAAGAGAGACAACTCTGGATAGACATAATTAAATCCATAGCTTTAACTAAAACAGTCCACAACATTGACCGAGTTGTGCCATTAGACTGCCAGTTCAGAAGAAATTACAGTATCAGCACCAAGCAATGCTTAGGCACATACCCTTTCGTCTATGCAGACAGTCAATTTAGCTTTGAGATCACTTAATCAAACATATCAGGGGCTCCTCTTCTTGCAGCTTCTTTCATGGCTGATTCTTCCTATGATTGAAGTGCAGCTTCTGTCACAGTATTTGCATACCAAGAGGGTGGATCAGCGCTTTGCATTTCTGTTGTGCTCCTTTCACTGCTGACGCTTCTCAACTTGTTTGTTTCTGTAGCTGCTCTCTAGCGAAGCAGTTCCTTCTTTCACCACAGTCCTCCATGTGGTTCTGTCTTCAGCCCTCTCTTCCCAGGTGCTGACATCCACCTCACACTTGGACAAACTTGTTTTGCAAGTGTCCTTATACCTCAGTTTTGGTCTTCCTTTGATTCCACATCACCTACTAGTGATTCCACTGCACCTCATGTGTCCATAGTTTACACTGCTTTATATGATTAATATAAAGCACAATGACTAATGTTCAGTGAAGAAAACATATATTAACCCTTTAGTATTTAAACCAGCCAAATCCATCCAATATTCTGTTTTATGTTCAAACTGAACAGATATGGCATCTCATACCTACCCTACATGTCATTCTAAAAGTAAACAACATCATCGAAATCTCAAAGCTATAAGATGCTTAATTCAAAACAATATGAATAAATAAGCTTTATATTTGACAGAATAATCTGAATGCTAAAGGGTTAGATAAAAATTTCATCACAAATCCCTCAAGATAAATGCATAAACATATAAAATAAATGGAAGTTAACACATTTTAAATGCATATTTTGGAGTTTTATTTATTTAAGATGTCTTTTAATGGCAATCCAGATGTTTCTGGCAGGAACAGAAGTACAACAGAAAATAGTATACATTCAATTCCAAAAATGATAAATGGAATTAATTTTCCTAATTCGTCCTACAATAGAAATTAAGAAAGAAATAAAAATAATTAATAGATTTTTCTAGAACATTTTTTGTGTTGTAATTTTTTTATACATTGTCATTACATTTGTCTGATCACTGACTGGCCTGAACACATGGCCAGTCATTCATTAAGTTAAAACCACATGTTGCCAACCATTCATAATACCAAAACTACCACTGAAATCAATCAATCACAGTACTATAATCACATTTGGTTAATCACTCATTGAACTGTAAACACATCATATTACCTCAGTCATACATCATATTACACCATCTTATTGATCAGTCAGTCACAAATATGTGAACAAACTTTTAACCATACAGAACACCACATCTGGCAAGATATTCCCAACTTCTGGTCAAATATTCATTTACATCCCTCTAAACATTCAAGATGTATTTCAGTATCCATCAAAAAAGTATTGTTTGGTGGCTAAACATTTAGTCACTCTATATATCTAATATATCAAATATTAACTAAAAAGGATATTTCTATGGAGTAGCTTCACCTAAGAGGAACTTCATACAGTTCAGTGTTCCCCAGCAAAATACATATCATTTTTAAAATAATGAACATTTTTTTTTGTCTAAAATCTCAGTCAACCTGTCAACAAATAACAATCTGAAACAGCTGGAAAACAAATAATACAGTTGATTAGCTACCTTCATCTAACCAATCAGCTACACGAGACTACTAAACAAAACAAAAACTACATAATAGATTATTATTCCTATCACACTATATATTCAGTCTAATTGAATTACCCAATGTTGGCCAGGTTACTGCTGTTATTATTCAGATTAGTAAACAATAAATATGAAGATATATTTTTTTTCTTATAATTATTTCAAAATATCTATATTTTATTAAAAAATATCCAAATTGTAATAATAGAATTTAGAACTGAAAATCTGTCGATCTTGAAGCACCTCAAGATAAACAATATTCATTGTGTAATTTTTTGTTGAGTATCCAAATGAATAAATTGTTGCTGTTTCCAACTCGCGAACAACCAACATAGAGTTAGCCATGGGAGAAGCATGTAGAAGAGAGATGAAGTCCAACTAACTTAAAGGATTGACCCTGAGATTTGTTAATTGAAATATCAAAACCTAGTTTGACTGGAAACTGAAATGTCCACATCTGTAGACATCTGTAGGTATGAGAGAAAATTTTGGAATAAAGACATTTTCTTTTTTGTGACTACCTGTTATGATTGTTGCCTGTAGGACATGGGGCTTCATGGAAGTAATAATTAAGCGAGTTCCATTACACAAGCAAAGTGTTTCAAGATTCCTAAGTAATATAATGGAAGCATCCAGCTTTACTGTCAAGTTATGCGGTGGCATCCCAGTGGGTTTAGGTGTGTTCAGATATTCAACAGGGTATTGAACAGCCTGATCTAAAATGTCCTTTACTATCTCGTACGTCTTGAACACACAACACACACACACTCACAAACACATACACACTCATATATAAAATGTGTTGCCATCATGGTATAAAATGTCCTTTACTATGTTGTACATAATGAATATGCAGACACACACACTCACAGACACATATACATTCATATACAAAATGTGTCGTCATTGTTGTATAAAATGTCCTTTGCTATGTCGTACGTCACAAACGTGCAAACACACACACACTCACAGGCACATACACACTCATATACAAAATGTGGCGTCATTGTCATTATCGTGGTATAAAATGTCCTTTACTATAGTTCACTATAGAAAAATAGTTTGAGATAAAATGTTATATTGTTTTAATCCAAATGAAAATAAAAATTACATGTTGACACTCACGGGGTCAAATACTATTAACTTGTAAAATTTGATTTGATTTGGCAGAGCCATTTGAGAATGCATAGGGAACAGATAGACAGACAGACATAGAATTTTATATAGAGAGTTAAGTACATGGTCATGTGTTAAACGTTTGCATTACAATTTCAAGTTTCTGGGTTCAATCTCAATGCCCAGATCCTTGAACAATCATTTTTTATCATAGCCTCAAGTTGACACAACACTTATCAGTGAAACTAGTTTGACAGAAACTGTGGAAGCCCATCAGAGGGACTGTCCATATAATTCAAAGGGTTAGACATGTTATATAAACATAGTAACAAGCTGAGTTTACTTGAGGATTACATTAAAGTAGTGAAATACTCAGCCACTTATTCTATAATCAATAGGCAGTACTGTCAATCCAATAACAAAAGCACTTATGCATCAAAACTGACACAAAACCCATTCATACATCCAGACGATCTGAATACCACACTACATATATGCAATGACCAGACAGACCCACCCCCACACCATATATTCAGATAATCAAACATTCACACCATACACTCAGATGACCACACAAACCACAATGCCACATATTTATATCCCCAGACCTCCACCCCAAACATTCACATGACCAGACTTCCTCACCATATATTCACATAACCAGAACTCCGCACCATATATTCACATGAACAGACCTCCACCCTATATATTCACATGACCAGACCTCCACACCATATATTCACATGACCAGACCTCCACACCATATATTCACATGACCAGACGTCCACCCTAGATATTATATGACCAGACCTCCACCCTAGATATTCACATGACCAAACCTCCACACTATATATTCACACAACCAGACTTCCACCCCATATATTCACATGACCAGACCACCTCACCATATATTCACATAACCAGACCTCCACATCATAATTTCACATGACCAGACCTCCACATTATAATTTCACATGACCAGACCTCCACCCCATATATTATATAATCAAACTTCCACTCCATATGACTTCCACACGACCAAACCTCCTCACCATATTTTCACATGACCAGACTGCCCCATATATTCATATGACCAGAACTCCACCCCATATAATCACATAACCAGACCTCCACACCATATAGTCATATGACCACACCTCCACCCCATATATTCACATAACCAGATCCCCACACCATATATATATACATATGACTAGATGTCCACACCATATATTCACATTACCAAACCTCCAGATCATATATTCAGATGATTAATGGACCAACATATATTCACCTATCATATAACAAAAGACTAAAATATTCTGTCATCAACAGAAGGTATCTTACCAATGTAAGTATCAACATGGCAATAATAGCACCAATACGAGCCATTGTTGAACAAGCAGCAATGCCAAGAGACCTAAAATAAAATAGAATAGAATGGTTACAGTAAAGATGCATACATATTCTCACACACACACATATATACAGACATACATAGGCACACAAATTAACACAAACACATGTACATACACACACACACGAAATTATAATAAACACAAAACACAAGTTTATATCATTTGTCCTTTAGTATGTTTCAGCACTGTGAGTGTTTGGAACAACAGCACTGGATGGTTCGAATGTAACTGGTTGCTTAACCACAACAGATCATTAGGAGAACACTTTATTGCATTATAAATTCAACAGCAGAAATTGTACATCTTGCTGTACACACCAAATATGTATGTAAGTATGTGTGTATGTACGTTTGTGTGCATGTGTGTGCATACGTACACATATATGTATGCATGTGTATGTATGTATGTATGTATGTATGTATGTATGTCATTGTTCAGTTTTATTTCAATATTTCTTGCCAATAGAGAAAGAGCTGGTTTCTAACCAAGATCCAAGGCTCCTTCATTGGAATTTCAACATCAACAACAGGGTATTTTTGCTTGTATGTATGTATATGTGCAGGCTTGTATGTTTTGTTTTATGTATGTATTCTCATACATGTAGTTGCATATCTAGACATGCTCATATATATATTTAAATGATAAACTTCTAGATTTTTACGGTTCTAGTGTGTGTGTGTGTGTGTGTATAAATATATATATATATATATATATATATATATTATAGCCTCAGGCCGACCAAAGCCTTGTGAGAGGATTTAGTACAAGGAAACTGAAAGAAGACTGTCGTATAATGTGTACATTTGTGTGTGTGTGTGTGTGTGTTTGTGTGTGTACCCCAAGCATTGCTTGATAACCAGTGTTGCTATGTTTACATTCCCATAACTTAGCAGTTCGGCAAAAGACATGGATAGAATAAGCACTAAGCTTACAAAGAATAAATCTTGTGATTGATTTGTTTGACCAATAGCAGTGCTCCAGCATGGCTGCAGTCACATGACTGAAACCAGTAAAACAATAAAAAAAAACTATGGCATTTTAATCCCGAGCAAGGCGAAGTGTCTTTGCTAGTGTGTGTGTATGTGTGTGTGTGTATATATATATATATATATATATATATATATATATATATATATATATATACATATATACATATATATATATAAACATATATATATGCATTAAATGTTAATGATGATGATGATACATGCACATGCACACACACACACATATATATATATATATATCTATATATACATATATATATATATACATATATATTTGTTATGTGCAACAGAAGCAGCAGTATTATATCAAAATAGCCTTCTGTGAATCATTTAATGCTAACTGCAAATACACCAAAAAAAAGGCAAATTAACAGCAGCATTGATCAGGGGATAATATCTATTATAAAATAAATATATAGGTAGCATTAGTGGCAATGACAATGCTAGATGCACATTTCTGCCTCATTGGGCTTTGTCAGTAGCATGTACTCTCTGCATGATCTTCATCTGCTACTGACATATTTGTATTATATGTAAAAAAAAAAAAATCATTTCACAAACCACACTTACCTGACAACTGTAGGAAACATCTCAGCTGTTAAAACTTGTAAAGCAGCCCAAGCACCTGTTCCTGTAGATTTAGCTAATGTGATGATAACTGTTATTACTGTCTCGTAATTGCTAGCAGTTTCTGTAAATAATAACAATTATATTCTGTAATACTACATTATCGCTGCAGATAGTCAGTGAAACAGAAGCAGTAGTAAATGCAAGTAATAAAACTGGATGACAAGTATTTTTTGGTTTTACTGAGAGTAAGTGACATTACACCCCTACTGCTGTTACTCCTACAGTAAGAGTACGAGGCATTAATGTTGTTTTCAAATTTTAACACAAGGCCAGTAATTTCAGGGAAGAGGGATAGTCGATTACCAGAGCACAACTGGTACTGATTTTATTGATCCAAAAAGGATGAAAGGCAAAGTTGACCACAACAGAACTTGAACTTATAACATGAGTACAGATGAAATGCTGCTAAGCATTTAGCCCAGCACAGTAGCAATTCTGCCAGCTTGCCACCTTCACTAGATATTAATATTAATAGCACAAGAAACTGCAGCAAGCTGTCAGAATTGTTAGTACACCAGGCAAAATGCTTAGCAGTATTTCATCTATCTTTACAATCTGAGCTCGAATTCTGCTGGGGTCAACTTTGTCTTTCATCTTCTCAGGGTTGATAAAATAAGGACCAGTTGAGCACTGGGATTGATCTGATTGACTTAGGCCCTCCTCTTGAAATTACTGACCTTGTGCAAAAATTTGAAACCAATATTAATAACATGATACAAGTGATACTCAAGGATTATCATGTATACATTCAAGCAAAATGATAGCAGCTATTGTAAAACAAATTGAAACATATACGTTATGAACAAAGATTGCCTTGAAAGAGAGGTGGAAAAAAGTAGCCAAAGCAGTTTTCATTTTGGTTATTAATGATGATGATGTTTAACTGCAGCAGAGCTCTAATCAAGTAGAAAAATGATCAAAGACATTTCAACAGTGTTCATCCCATATTTTAGAGATACCCAAGAATAAATTATCCAATTTGTCCTTTGCCTTTTCAGTGGGGTAGCAGATTGTGATTCAAAGGAGATTGTGATACTATTTCTAGCATGTTAAGTGATAGAAGGCTACTTTAGCTCAAATTCTTTTTCTTTTTATTAGTTATGTTTAAAGAAAAGGGCACTGTCCATGACCTTTGCAAGCCCTCCAAAACAAGTGGGACTGGTGTCATTAATATTCCACTTTAAGTGTTGTAGTCAACAACAGTATAAATGCCATATGTTGAATAGTATTTCCAGAGGAAAGATATTCTGGAGAAAAACATCTGGGCAAACTGGTTAGATGGATACAACACAGGTCATGGGAGAGGAAGAGACAGCTGAGCCATGAGAGTATGAGTGGATGAGAAACATGACTGCCAGTTCTAGTAACAATAGAGAGGGTAGTGAGAGGAGGCAACAGACCTGTAGGCTATGACTGTAACATACCTGTGATGGACTTCAGTCATAGCCTTTCTATGGACATGATCAAGGCTGTTTTTAAGTGTAACATCACCATATCAGATGTGGAAGCAGTACTTACGGATTTCATCTAAATGTTGCAGAGGGTAAGTGGTTGTTGGAGGCTGAAGTATTTTTTGGCTCTGAAGAGGAAGGCTAATCTTTGCTATATTAAATGTCTTGCCAGGAGAAATCCTCAGTGACAGTAGAGGCCTAGCATTTGGAAAAATTGCAAGGGCTCTGTTAATATTTAGAGGAGAAACAAAATCATGTGCTTTGTGCCCAAGCACAACAGAAGAACTGTAGTATGATTTGAACTCATAAATATGACATGAAGTCAAGTTATTAAGTCTGGCTTCAGCTACTAAAATATATATATCTGTAAGAACCTTTCAACATGACTCCTAATACTATGATTGCCACTACCTTCAATAAAAACTACTATCAACTTCATCATCATTCTCACCACCACTACTACCACTGCAACCATCACCTATGTCACTTCATCATTATTAATATTGTCTCTATTACTACTTACATCCTCACCACCATCACCATTATTAACACATTCATTACCACAGTCAATATCCTCCTCATCTTAATCAATACCAATACCTTTAATACAAACACCACCATCATTTACAAGCACCACTTCAATCACTACCACAACCTTAACTACCATGATCATCACTCCTCACCATCTTACTATGACCATTTCTCTCTAACACCCCTTCACCAAGGAGGGCACCTCTGCATGGTTGTTTAGCTGCCTAGAAATAATAGTTAAATCTCCCTCAAATCACAACCTTTTATTTTAAATGACAACAAACCACACTAGATTACACAATCCTACATACTTCTAAAAAGATGTAACGGTCACAACTTGATTAAGGTTGACTTAGGGCTTAACAACAACCATCAACAATATTTTTAACTAACATCATCATTCACAATCACATGAAACCCACCACTAATGTTGTCTACATAAAAATCTCTTTCATAATATACCAAATCACATCTCCACAATTTTTGGCATCAACTCCTACATTCTACACAAGCAATTTACTAAAGACAAGAGACAGAGTAATTACAGTAATTTACCATTCCATAAAACAATATAAGTTCAATTGAGAACTTACCAAATATGTAGAAAATCAGGACTGAAGTGGATAACACACCAGTGCTTGATACTAAAAGAAAAATTGTCCTCTTACGACCAAACCTGTGAAATATTAAACACCAAACTTTAGTTATGTGGATAACGGTTTCAAATAGATTAACAGGTTAATATTGGTTTCACAATTTGGCACAAGCCCAGCAATTTCGAGGGAGGGGGTAAGTTGATTACACTCACTCCAGTGCCCAACTGGTACTTATTTTATTGACCCAAAACAGAGGAAAGGCAAGGTCGACCTCAGTGGAATTAAAGCCCAGAATGTGAAGACAGACAAAATATTGCTAGGCATTTTGCCCAGCATGGTAACGATTCTGTGTATGCATGTAGATATATATATATATATATATATATACACACACACACACAATATATATATATATATATATATATATATATATATATATATATATAAATATATATACATACATATATATGTATATACATATATATACATACATATACATACATATACATATATATATATATACTAGCAGCTAAACCCAGTTTCACCCGGTCTGTTTGGGTGATGTGGCTGTGATCGTTTTCGGTTAGGCATAATCTATAACAGCATTTCTCAACCTTATCATTTCGGGTTCCTTGTTTCGATTGGAGCCTCCAGCTGTATGAAAATTTCCTAACTCACCCACCCCTTGTCAGAAAACAGCTTCAGGGGTTGTGAAGAACGAATTTGTACATAGTCTGTTTCTGAGAGCTATTCTATTGGCCCTCTGTCTAATCATTGATTTAATTATGAACATAGAAAGAAATTATACATTAATCCCTCTTTTTGTAAGCAGTTGTATCCGTAAAAATTTTATTAGCAGAGTAGAAATTGAACGAAGATATATGAAATGGACGTGTGTGTGTGTGTGTGTGTGTGTGTGTGTGCGTGCGCGCGTGCGTGTGTGTGCGTGTGTGTGTGTGCACGTGCGCATGTGTATGTGTCTACAATAGTTGATTTATGGAAAAGATTGTTAAATTTTTGAAATGCAAATATGTGAATGAAAATTAAGTTCAGACCTCTACATGGTAGCTAGACCTGGTAGAAATAGCAACCAAATCTCCCTCAAAACACCCTACTGTCTTAATCCGACAATTCTGCCTATTATGTAGTTTGAATGAGAAACTGTAAGTGAAAGAAGAGAGACAGCATAGCGAAAGCTTTGGCTGACTGTCATCCCGTACTCCCCTTGTTGCAGCGAAATGGTATACGATCAATGGCCGGACAAGTGTAAAGGAAAGGCGATCTTTTGAAGTTCTTTTGAAGTTGTGGTGAGAGGAGAGAATTGATGTGCATGCGTATGTCTGTGTGTATATATGTATGAATGGCTTCAGTGACACACACTCACATACATGCACGCAGGTTGTTTTAATCGATTTTCTCTGTAAGTATGGGGGCTAGGAAAAAATAGAAAGCGTGTTCCAATCTATGCACCCGTCTCCTCATGTGTGCCATTTTTCATGCAAATCCACCCAGCCGTTTCGCCGTGAACCTCAAGACAAGAAAGAATACAACGCTCGACCAACTTCAATTTATATTATAGGTATATATATATACATACATATACAAATATATACATGTACATATATATGCACATACACACACACACACATATACATATATATATTATTACAAATATATAAATACATATATATACATACATATATATACATACATTTATACATATATATATACATACACATATATACATACATATATATACATACATATATATACACATATATATACATACATATATAACTAATTTAGAGACAAACCACCACTCTACAACTCAGTCAACTACGAACCCGTTGAAAACCATGCTGTGAGGCATATACCATATCAATATTTATCTAAGATTTTAATCTAAAATTTTAATAATTTTAATAATATATAATATATCATACAAAGAAATATTCATCATAAAAATATTAATTTAAAAATCAAATAAATTATAAATAGGACAGTAAAAATTAATACAATAATATAATGTGTGAAAGTATAAATGTATAAAAGTCTGTGCTAGTACATAGACTACGCGCGTTTCATGGCTGAAATGGGACTATATAAAATCATAAGCAAATTCTATACAAGTTCATTAGAACATGGAAATGATTTTACTCCCAAAATCAGTCACTTTTCAGGTCAAATTCCTTTAAAAAAATACCTAAAATCATTCAAGAATAAACATAAACATGAGAAATAAAAATATATATAAAGAGACAAAACCTGTAAACTAATCCCTACATTAACGGTATTAATATAATTATTAAGAGTTACAATCTAAAAATATTGAAAAAGAGTATTATAGTGAACAAGGTTAAATCATTATGGAAGAAGTAAATAATAGTAGAAAAATGTGTTAGTGTATAAAGTTAATAAGAAACGTATGTCAATATTATTTAGAAAATTAAAATTAGAAAACATGACTTATCTGCCGGTGAGTTACTGTAGATTAAACCAAAATGAGTGTACTATAGAATTTATACTGAAAGGTCATGTGATAAATATGGCGTCTATTACCCAGAGGTAAATGTGTATTATAATTACTAAAATAATAACGAAAATATCGAAAAAGAAAATTTACCTAAAATCAAAAGTTTATTGAAGATTAAAAATACTAAAATACTTAAAACTCTCAGATTTACGCAGAATAGTAACTATACCACATACGAAAATTATATATTATGTAAATAATGCTATGAAACATTGTAAAAGACTGCTCATATTATCGTTGAATACTTTATAGTCAAAGGTAGTTATATGTTCTAATTTTGTATAATATTGTGATGATTAAAGTGTATTCTAAAGCTAATTTGATGTATTTAGCACTACTGATCATAACTATAAGTTGGTGCTTTATCCTAGGTTTAAATAAAACAATTAGTTATTTAAACTTATTATATAAGTAGTTTAATTTATGTCTGCATTTAATATTACGCTCATCGTGGGAGTTAATCAATTTTTTATTAGCTAATAATATCTCTTTAAATTCGTTAGTACATAATAAGCAGAATTTATTCCCAGCTGGATGCCCTTCCTAACGCCAACCACTCAGAGAGTGTAGTGGGTGCTTTTACGTGTCACCCGCACGAAAACGGCCACGCTCGAAATGGTGTCTTTTATGTGCCACCCGCACAAGAGCCAGTCCAGGGGCACTGGCAACGATCTCGCTCGAAAACCCTACAAGGCCAGTCAGGTGGTACTGGCAATGGTCACGCTCAGGATGGTACATCTTATGTGCCACCCGCACAAGAGCCAGTCCAGGGGCACTGGCAACGATCTCACTTGGCTTGCCGGGTCTTCTCACGCACAGCACATTTCCAAAGGTCTCGGTCAGTAGTCATCGCCTCGGTGAGGCCTAATGTTCGAAAGTCTTGCCTCACCACCTCAGCCCAGGTCTTCCTGGGCCTACCTCTTCCACAGGTTCCCTCAACTGTTAGGGAGTGGCACTTTTTCACGCAGCTATCCTCATTCATTCTCACCACATGTCCAAACCAGCGCAATCGTCTCTCTTGCACACCACTACTGACGCTTCTTATGTTCAGCTTTTCTCTCAAGATACTTACACTCTGACGGGTATGCACATTTACATTACACATCCAGCGGAGCATACTGGCTTCATTCCTTGCGAGCTTACGCATGTCCTCAGCAGTCACAGCCCATGTTTCACTGCCATGTAGCATGGCTGTTCGTACACATGCGTCATACAGTCTGCCTTTTACCCTGAGTGAGAGTCCCTTTGTCGCCATATATATATATATATGTATATATATATATATATATATATATATATATATATACACATATATATACATACACACACACACACACACACACATACATATATATATATATATATATATATATATATATATATATATAGATATATATGTAGGTGTGTACATATATATATATATATATATATATATATATATATATATATATATATATATATATGTACACACCTACATATATATCTATATATACATACATATATGGGTACAGGACATCAAAAAAACCTGAACAAAATGAAAAATGACACCATAAAAAAACAAAAACATGGAAAATGAACCTTTGTTCGAATGAAAGAAACAAATAGAGAAACGAGACAAGTAACATAAAGAACAATCCCTTCATCGGTTGTCCCCTTGTTTTATCTACTCTGCATCAGCAAACATTAAGGCAAGGCAAATATCTCAAGTCATATACAATATTATTATAGAAAGAAATTAAAAATCTTACAGGAGAAAAAAATAGGAAAAATGGGAATAGTGTATATTAATAAGATGATGGAGTAAGAGATAATGAGATAGAAAGAAAGATGAAAAAAGAATCATAAAAGACCATAGTTCAAATTTCCGAAATTGGAGAAAGCAGAGCATGAGTCCTCAAGTGCAATCCTGCATAGATCCATGAATGTAAGTCCTTAGGTGCAATTCTGCGTATATCCTTGTGGGTCTTATATATCATCATCATCATCATCATCATCGTTTAACGTCCGCTTTCCATGCTAGCATGGGTTGGACGATTTGACTGAGGACTGGTGAAACAGGATGGCAACACCAGGCTCCAGTCTGATTTGGCAGAGTTTCTACAGCTGGATGCCCTTCCTAACGCCAACCACTCAGAGAGTGTAGTGGGTGCTTTTACGTGTCACCCGCACGAAAACGGCCACGCTCGAAATGGTGTCTTTTATGTGCCACCCGCACAAGCCAGTCCAGGGGCACTGGCAACGATCTCGCTCGAAAATCCTACAGGAGCCAGTCAGGCGGTACTGGCAACGGCCACGCTCAAAATGGTGCATCTCATGTGCCACCCGCACAAGAGCCAGTCCAGGGGCACTGGCAACGATCTTACTTGGCTTGCCGGGTCTTCTCACGCACAGCCCATTTCCAAAGGTCTCGGTCCGTAGTCATCGCCTCGGTGAGGCCCAATGTACGAAGGTCTTGCCTCACCACCTCAGCCCAGGTCTTCCTGGGCCTACCTCTTCCACGGGTTCCCTCAACTGTTAGGGTGTGGCACTTTTTCACGCAGCTATCCTCCTCCATTCTCACCACATGTCCATACCAGCGCAATCGTCTCTCTTGCACGCCACAACTGATGCTTCTAATGTTCAGCTTTTCTCTCAAGATACTTACACTCTGACGGGTATTCACATTGACATTACACATCCAACGGAGCATACTGGCTTCATTCCTTGCGAGCTTACGTATGTCCTCAGCAGTTACAGCCCATGTTTCACTGCCATGTAGCATGGTTGTTCGTACGCATGCGTCATACAGTCTGCCTTTTACTCTGAGTGAGAGTCCCTTTGTCGCCAGCAGGGGTAAGAGCTCTCTAAACTTTGCCCAGGCTATTCTTATTCTAGCAGCTACATTTCAGCGCACCCACCCCCACTACTAACTTGGTCGCCCAGATAGCGGAAGCTATCGACTACCTCTAGTTTTTCACCCTGGAATGAGATAGAAGTTGTTTCCTGTTTGTTTGCAGTCTTTATTGCACCTGAACATCTGCCACAAACAAAAACTAACTTGCTAGTTAACCTGCCTTTGATGTTGCTGCACCTCTTATGTGTCCATAGCTTGCACCGGGTACATCTTATAGAGTTACTACCTACTCCTTTTCTACATACTGAGCAGGGCCATCTACCTGAAGGGGTTTGTGTTTTATCTACCTTCCTACTTATTAGGATTTTGGTTTTAGCTAGGTTGACTCTAAGGCCCTTCAATTTTATATATATATATATATATACAAATACACACACACACATATACACATATATATTTACATATATATACACATATATATATACATATATACACACATATATATACACATAGTGAGAATTTACAAAAACGCAAAAGACAAAGATGGGTGTGTAAACAACAAAGAAATGTATTAGGCTAACGCTCAGGAAGTGAGAAAGTCTTTTATGTTTCGAGATATATATATATCATCATCATCATCATCATCGTTTAACGTCCGCTTTCCAGGCTAGCATGGGTTGGACGACTTGACTGAGGACTGGTGAAACCGGATGGCAACACCAGGCTCCAATCTAAATTTGGCAGTGTTTCTACAGCTGGATGCCCTTCCTAACGCCAACCACTCAGAGAGTGTAGTAGGTGCTTTTACGTGTCACCTGCACGAAGGCCAGTCAGGCGATACTGGCAACGGCCACGCTCGAAATGGTGTCTTATGTGCCACCCGCACAAGCCAGTCCAGGGGCACTGGCAACGATCTCGCTCGAAAATCCTACGGGAGCCAGTCAGGCGGTACTGACAACGGCCACGCTCAAAATGGTGCATCTCATGTGCCACCCGCACAAGAGCCAGTCCAGGGGCACTGGCAACGATCTTACTTGGCTTGCCGGGTCTTCTCACGCACAGCACATTTCCAAAGGTCTCGGTCAGTAGTCATCGCCTCGGTGAGGCCCAATGTACGAAGGTCTTGCCTCACCACCTCAGCCCAGGTCTTCCTGGGCCTACCTCTTCCACGGGTTCCCTCAACTGTTAGGGTGTGGCACTTTTTCACGCAGCTAACCTCATCCATTCTCACCACATGTCCATACCAGCGCAATCGTCTCTCTTGCACACCACAACTGATGCTTCTAATGTTCAGCTTTTCTCTCAAGATACTTACACTCTGACAGGTATTCACATTGACATTACACATCCAACGGAGCATACTGGCTTCATTCCTTGCGAACTTACATATGTCCTCAGCAGTTACAGCCCATGTTTCACTGCCATGTAGCATGGCTGTTCGTACGCATGCGTCATACAGTCTGCCTTTTACTCTGAGTGAGAGTCCCTTTGTCGCCAGCAGGGGTAAGAGCTCTCTAAACTTTGCCCAGGCTATTCTTATTCTAGCAGCTACACTTTCAGCACACCCACCCCCACTACTAACTTGGTCGCCCAGATAGCGGAAGCTATCGACTACCTCTAGTTTTTCACCCTGGAATGAGATAGAAGTTGTTTCCTGTTTGTTTACAGTCTTTATTGCACCTGAACATCTGCCACAAACAAAAACTAACTTCCTAGTTAACCTGCCTTTGATGTTGCTGCACCTCTTATGTGTCCATAGCTTGCACCGGGTACATCTTATAGAGTTACTACCTACTCCTTTTCTACATACTGAGCAGGGCCATCTACCTGAAGGGGTTTGTGTTTTATCTACCTTCCTACTTATTAGGATTTTGGTTTTAGCTAGGTTGACTCTAAGGCCCTTCAATTCTAGACCTTGCTTCCACACCTGAAACTTCTCCTCTAGTTCTGATAGTGACTCCGCAATTAGGGCAAGGTCATCAGCATAGAGGAGCTCCCAGGGGCAACCTGTCTTGAACTCCTCTGTGATTGCCTGGAGGACTATGATAAATAAGAGGGGGCTGAGGACGGAACCTTGGTGTACCCCTACCTCTACCCGGAATTCATTGCTGTACTCATTTCCAACCCTCACCTTACTGGCAGCATCTCTGTACATGGCTCGCACAGCTCTCACTAACCATTCTTCTATCCCAAGTTTCCTCATTGACCACCAGATAAGGGATCGGGGGACCCTGTCAAAGGCTTTCTCCATGTCAACGAAAGCCAGGTACAGAGGTTTATCCTTAGCTAGGTATTTCTCCTGCAGCTGTCTCACTAGAAATAAGGCATCAGTAGTGCTTTTACCTGGCACGAACCCAAACTGCATCTCATCTAAATTGATTCGCTCCCTAATCAGTTGGGCTATGACCCTCTCTGTAACTTTCATAACCTGATCTAACAGCTTGATGCCTCTGTAATTATTTGTATATAAAGTGTCACCTTTACCTTTGTAGCAGTTGACTATGATGCTGCTACACCAGTCATTGGGTATGACTCTTTCGTGTATCACCTGGTTCGTAATACGGGTGACTAGGCTATAGCCAACACTGCCAGATATTTTGAGCATCTCTGCAGTGATTCCTGATGGGCCGGGGGCTTTCCCGGTCTTCATACTCTTAATTGCTTTATCTACCCTGGTACTATCAACTCGGATAGCTGGTCCCTCTATTGGGTCGACATACGGCAGGCTCTCTTCCTCCCATTCATTCTCTTTATTAAGCAATCTATCGTAGTGGCATCTCCAGACCTCTTTCTTTGCATCCTCATTTAGCGCAAGTGTACCATCATCCATGCGAATACATTTCTCTCCTACAACATCACTATTCTCTCTCCTACACTGTCTTGCAACACAAAATACCTCGAGTCTTTGGTCCTCACGGCGCAGAACATTGGCAAATCTTTTCTTATCTATATATATATATATATATATATATATATATTTACACACACACACAAATATACATATATATATATATACATACACGTATATACATACATATATATATACATACATATATACATATACATAACTACATATATATACATACACAGATATATACATACATATATATATATATATACATACCTACATAGATATACATACACATATATATACATACACACACACACACACATATATATACGAGACAGGCAACATAAAAAACATTCCCTTCGTCAGTTGTGCCCTGTTTTATCTACTCCGCGTTTTGTACAACTTATGTACAACAAGCACCAATGAAGAAACCTCCACACAGTTAGTCAACTTGCTAAAAATAACAGCCACACTTTCCTCAGAAATCACTTCACCATCTTAAAATAGGGAAGGTCAGTAGATAATGTAACCTTAGATACCCTCTGCAAAACTGCACTAACATAATAAATTTAATATTGATTATAATCGTCATCATCTTCATTTTTATGTGTTTTTATGCACTCCTTGCTAATATCATTTAGGTGGATCTACTCCAACACAGTGCCATGCTAATTTTTGCCTCATTCATCGTCTCTTTTGTGAAGCCTACACCCAAAGACCAGACATTGCAGTTCAACCAACGAGGGTGCTATCTTTCTCTCTATCCCCTCTCTTTTTCTATCTATCTATCTATCTATCTATCTATCTATCTCCAGCTCATTTTTCTGATTTTGCAGTCTCTCATAGTAGCATTTTAATACTTTTTTTTCCTTCTCAGCATTAGTGCTAAAAAATGTGCTACTAGCATTTTGTGCTCTTTTCTCACCAACAATGTCTTGTTTCATAGAGATCCCTTCATTGTAATACATGCTAAATTTCTCACTGAAATCATTGCTAATTCCTCAGGATACTTTGCAGTATATGGTTTGTACAAACAGCTCTCACAAATCATATTAATAAAAATGATTTCTAACTCTAGCACAAAGCTAGATAGGAGGTATATAGACAATTAAATCAACCTCAGTACTTGACAGATCCTTATTTTACTTACTCTGGTATATAAGGTAAAGTTAATCTTTACTTTTATATTTAAATAATAATAATGTAAAGGGAGGAAACTAAAAGCAGTTCTGTCCACTGCCTTACCAGTTCTGTCAATCCAGCATCTTTACAATGACAATAATAATTATAATATCAATATTGATTTAAAATTTTGACACAGAGCAGCATTTTCAGGGAAGGGGATAAGACGATTACATCAACTCCAGTATCGAACTGGCACTTATTTTATCAATCTCGAAAGGATGAAAGGCAAAGTCAACCTTGGCAGAATGTAAAGATGGATGAAATGCAACTAAGTATTTCGCCAGTGTGCTAACAATTCTGCCAGCTCACTGCCTTAATAATATTTATAATATTGATATTGATATTCTTTTCTGATAAGATATTATTAATAATTATAAAATTGATGAAAAAAAAAAGGGGGGGGGGGGGGGTCAAAAAGAAAGAAAAGAAGAGATTAACTCACTTGTTATTAACGATAATGACGAATAAGAGAGCTGGCAGCTCAACAATCCCTGATAGGAAAAGGTTGATGTAACGATCTCCATGAAGACTTTTGGTGTTGAAGAGTAATCCATAGTACACACTACAGCACACAAACCATCCAAACATTAGAATTAAAGTGAATTTACAATTTTCAATACTGTTAAAAAGATGCCAGTAAGAATATGTTGTTTGTCCTTTCTTCACATTCATTGTATTCGTGACATGTTCATTATTACCATCTTCCTGTAAACAGAAATATCATCAGCAGCAGTAGCAGCTACCTTCCAAGCTTCATACTGAATGGTAGCACAAGATTTCAGATACTGAGATCCTCAATCATACAACAGTACCCATCAACCACAGTCCCCATGTGAAGACCAGCTGCACTGGCTTGGTCACTCATTGCCAGATTGGTTGACAAATGACTTTCAGAATGGTATTTCTGTAGTGAATTAGTAAAAGGGGAATATTCACTAAATGGACAATGTAAACACTACAAGGAAACTTTCAAGGCCTCCCATAAGACATTTCAGCATTAATCCAGAGTCATGGGGAGATCTACTGTTAAAACAAGTTAAAGGGAATAATTAACCCACTTTAAGGCAGCGAGCTGGCAGAATTATTAGCATTCCAGGCAAAATGCTTAATGGCATTTCGTCTGCCTTCAAATTCTGAGTTCAAATTTTGAGGTTGACTTTGCCTTTCATCCTTTCAAGGTCAATAAAGTAAGTACCAGTTGAACACTGGGATTGATGTAATCAACTTAGCACCTCCCCACAAACTGCTGGCCTTGTGTCAAAATTTGAAATCAATATTTATCCCTACTTAAACATGCATGTTCTCTTAGAACAAACTATTCTGCAGGAGTTAAATCTCTGCTAACTCCAGCACCAAGACTACCAGATTGTGTGATTTCAACCTTGTTTAGTCTTGTCAATGATAGACACTCAACTCTAGAGGCAGCAGCAATTCATCTCCCCACCATAGATTGACAGTACCAGAACAGGCCCTGGTGTCTTAAACAAGTTAAAGTTTCAAGACTGAGAAAGTCCAGAACTGCAGACATACTGGCAAAAATGGATTTGTCAGCCACTCCTGGACACATCCATGAGTGATGTCATTACCATTATGCATACAGAAAGAACAAGGATTTGTTGGAATAATTGTTTATGTCACTCAACCAATTAGTAAGGTTATAGAACCAGATTTTTGTTCATTCAAGCAAACTAGAGTGAAAGAATGCTTAGGTAAAATAGTTGTTAAGATCTGAACTCACCATGTGATTATTAGTCCAGCACCTTTACAACCTCACAATTATACTATCTTATGGGTATATATATATCCTCATTTTGATAATGCTATATACTTCAGGATGGCCACAAAAGAATGGAGAAACAAATTTACCTGAATAAATAATTGAAGTTTAGCAAAGTCTGGGATAGGTCTTTTATTAACTTGTGCCATATCTGTTATGATTCTTTTCATTTCTTCATGTTTTCCTTTAGTTAGAAGCCAACGAGGGCTTTCAGCTACAAACCTGGAAAATATACAGTTTGGTTGTGATAAGGTATGTGGAAGCAAGTACATATTTTAGAAAGAAGTATTTGGGGAGTTATGGGCTAGTATTTGAGGGAGTACATAGAGGAATTGCTGAAATTATTAACTCCAGGATTAAACTTTTGAGCCATTATTGGCTTTCAGCCTGACTTGCTTCCTCTCTGTCAAGTCATCATCATCAACGCAATGATATAGTTATTTTCTATTGTTGTTCTTCCAGTTAAATCTCTTTTTGTTTTCAGTTTAGATCTGAACTTCACTTTTTATCCTTCTTGGATCTTTAGTAGAAAGTGGGTTATACATCTTTAGATTGTATACCTGACTTTCTACTAAAAAATTAAAGAAATAGACGGAACGCTGAACTCCAGACTAAACAACTTAAACAACATTTATTTACTTGGTAAAACATACATATCTTTAGTTATACATCTTTAGAGGTGAGAATAACTAGCTGTCGAGTATAAGACCGAAAGATGTACAGACAGCTTTTAAACATACGTCCATGCTCAATCGCTGGCCAGCTAGAAAGAGAATGAATTGAGTGGGAAACGCTTGCTTTATTAATTCTACGCATGCGTAAGACTACGCATGCGCAGGCGTTACTACAGATCAATATAATCAACTGTGCCCTTCTCAACAGATCCAAGGCTGAACCTATGATAAAACAATCTTTACTATTAATATATTATTTTATTTTACACTGTTTATATTTCTTTTCATTTTTGTTGTATCTCCGTTTTTTTTTTTGTTGTTTTTTATCAAATGAAGAATCTTGCAAACCAAATACAAAAACCAAATTTTCATCTTTTCTTAACTTAAAATTTACTCTTATTCAAATTTTACAAACTTCTTTTATTAATTTTCCATTTAATGTTATTTCTCATTTTTCTTTTCAAATACATATTCTGGAAAATAGCTGAGCCTAATGACGCCCCACCTCCACCTCCACACTTTTGTTTTTATGATTGATTGTCGAAATCTCTCTCTGCTTCGTTCTAAATCGTCGACGAATTAAAATGTATAGATCAGCAGATGTGTTGAGAGGAACGAAATACGGGAGTTACCTCCCTTGAACAATACTTCGGCTTTAAATCTCTGTTTTTTTTTTTTCAACTGCGCTAAGGCGGATTTGAGGACGAGTTACTTTTAACAACCTAACCCGATTATACATTGATATCTTTCATTTGTAGTGTTCCTGTCATATTTTTAACTAAGATGTTACACTACTGAGTTTAAAAACACAGTCTTAGGCGTTGCAACAGTGCCAGTAATTTTCAAAAAGGTGTTCTGCAAATCCATTTCTTTTGTTGCTATGAATTTACTGACAAGCCAACATTCGTGTATTTATATCCTTTTCTACC
Organism: Octopus bimaculoides; assembly: GCF_046866305.1. Lineage (NCBI taxonomy): Eukaryota > Metazoa > Mollusca > Cephalopoda > Octopoda > Octopodidae > Octopus > Octopus bimaculoides. The sequence goes on along the minus strand of NC_142930.1, from coordinate 46,680,403 downwards.
TCTAATTATTTATCTATCTATCTCAGTGTACAACAAGACTTGGCACAATGCAAATTGTTTTTAATGGTGAGAGTATAGTTGGTTGATTCAAGTAACTTCACCACATTTAAACGTTTGAGCAGCCATCTTTTTACCGTAAACCTTTAGAATATCGGTGAATTATCATTAAATATAACAATACTCTCTTTTACTCGTTTTACGCTTTTACTTGTTTCAGTCGTTTGACTGCGGCTATGCTGGAGCACCGCCTTTAGTCGAGAAAATCGACCCCAGGACTTATTCTTTGTAAGCCTAGTACTTATTCTATCGGTCTCTTTTTGCCGAACCGCTAAGTTACTCGGACGTAAACACACCAGCATCGGTTGTCAAGCGATGGTGGGGGGACAAACACGCATACATATATATACATATATACGACGGGCTTCTTCCAGTTTCCGTCTACCAAATTCACTCACAAGGCTTTGGTCGGCCCGAGGCTATAGTAGAAGACACTTGTCCAAGGTGCCACGCAGTGGGACTGAACCCGGAACCATGTGGTTGGTAAGCAAGCTACTTACCACTACTTTTATACCAAAAGTTTTTGCAGTGTCTGTGGGCAACCACTAAGTATACTTTTATTATAAATATGTTTAATCAAAGTCAAGACTTCACTTCATTAAAACAACACTCCACTTTCCACTTCCTCTATCAACAAGGTTTTAGAAAACCCTCCTCAATCCGACTCAACTCTTTAAGCACATTCATAACAACTCTATTCTTCAACACCAAAGTCTCCCTTCCTGTATCATTCGACTGTCCATTGTTGCCATCATACTGCACAGAAATCCTTACAAGAAATAGCCGTTTCTCATCACTCATTTCCAAGTATAATTTTAAACCATTTCATTCCAAATACAATGTCAAACAAATTTTTCACTGGTAATTTCACTTGTCTTCAGTCATCTCCACATCTCCTTTGCTATTAAAAGCGTCATCACTTTGCCAATAATCCAAACTTTCCTTAACATGTTATATTTCATACTCTCTCAAAATAGCTTTTACATCAGTTACTTCCTTCTCCTGGACTTCGAGGATATACACAAAGAAAAAATATTCACCTATTCTTAACCCACTCTCTTACCAGTTCAGGACAAAAAATTCTGATGGCCACCAGAATTATGCAAGCTGGTCAGTTTTTACCTCCTCAACCCCCATACATGTCAAAACATTTACGTAAAAAGCATTTATAGAACTTTTTTTTTTAGTTGTTCAATCCCAGGTCAACTGTGACTGGGTTATTTCAGACCAAAATAATTCTAGCTATAGCTATTCCATTCTTCCAATATGTTCTCTTATTTTTGAATGAGTAGAGTTTGGTTGCTATTTCTAGTAGGTCAGGTAACTGCACAGAGGGGATGATACAAGGAGCTGAGGTAGGAATACCAGAGAGAGAGAGAGAGAGAGATGGTGTTAATGAAATGAATGGACAAGAAAGCTTTGAATGTGAGAAAGTAAAGGGATTCAAAAAGAACTAATATGATGTGATGTTTCATTATACAAAAAGCAATATTATGCATTTTATCTAATAATACAAATAATACAATGGATTTGCAGTTATGGTACTCTAATTGCTGCTAGTTGTTGGATTATAGGCACCAAACCCTACTTCACAACTTGTCATGAAAACAATTGCTCTGACAAATAAAACAATCCTACTCATACAAATACGGAAAATCAGAAACTCAAAATTAGGTAAGGGAACACAGTTACAAAAAAAACAAAACATTTTTTGGTACCATGATTAAAATATCTACTCACCACCATGTTAATAGAAATGGAAAACCAAAACATGCTGATGAAATCGTTAAAATACGCCAGTCCCGAATTAAATATGCCCAGAGAGAGGTCAGACATATTCCTATTGCCCAGAATCCAACACAACCAACAACAGTTCGCCATTTTGGAACAATAAATTCCATAGGTAAAACGTAATTGCTGATCATTACACCTGTGGAATATACAAAATTTTATAGTCAGCTGATATAAAGTTATAATTTTTTCAATTAATAATCTTTAAAAATGAAAAAAATTTTATAACATCTCATATTTCAGCAACATAATGGATTTTGGTTTTGTGTTAATTCTCTTGAACAATTATGAAAATAAATATACATGTGAATATATGTGTGAGTTACTGAAAATAAATATGTGCATGTGAATATATGTGTAAATGTGAATGTATAAACTAGATGATGAGTCCTGTAAACCATAAGCTCATTTGGACACTGAAGTAATCATATACTATAACTAAAGGTTGTTATTTTCATTGTATACCTCCAAGTTAACCCTGACATAATTGTTGTTGGCACTCCGTCGCTTACAACGTCGAGGGTTCCAGTTAATTCGATCAACGGAACAGCCTGCTCGTGAAATTAACATGCAAGTGGCTGACCACTCCACAGACATGTGTACCCTTAACGTAGTTCTCGGGGATATTCAGCGTGACAGTGTGACAAGACTGACCCTTTGAATTACAGGCACAGTAAGAGTGAGAGAAAGTTGTGGTGAAAGAGTACAGCAGGGTTCACCACCATCCCCTGCTGGAGCCTCATGGAGCTTAAGGTGTTTTCGCTCAATAAACACTTACAACGCCCGGTCTGGGAATCGAAAGCGCGATCCCATGACCGCGAGTCCGCTGCCCTAACCACTGGGCCATTGCGCCTCCACCCTGACATAATAAACATCACCAAAAGAGTTCCAATTGAGACTATCTCATCTTGTATTTTGACATAGTGTATCAAAGACTACACTATCAAATGTCTTTCTTTTCTTTTTTTTAATAAGATACTCATTTGAAGTAGATTTGATTGTTACTTCTAGCAGGTTGAGAAACTATGTAGAAGCTCTTTGGTTGGTTCATGTATATGAATGTGGAAGAGGGGATTAGGATGTTGAACTCATAACATCAAGGGTTTTGATTCCTAGACTGGATAGCACATAGTGTCCTTGAGCAAGTCACTTCATTCACTAAGCTGAAAATGAGTATCAACTGAATGCTGGTGCAGTCTTTTCTCTCTCTCTCCTTCCAGCAGTCACATCCTGGATGTTTCACTGTGTCAAGCGTAAGAGGGATGAAAGAGTGTAGATATTTACTCCTGAATACACAACCTAAAACAATTTGAAAATGCATGGTACATGCAACCAGGTCATCCTCAATTCTGGGTAACTATTGAAGTTATATATATATATATATATATGTATATATATATATATATATATATATATATATATATTATTGGCCACACATTCTCAATGAATGTGCTTTGCTTGTTCACTGGAAGGCTGAGGTCTAGCGAAGTGGGGATGACTCCCTTAAAGTGCCAGGTGTTAAAACACCTGAAAGTCATAGACAGGCAAAACACCTTGTCCCAAACCCCATTCAGGAGTGATGGACATTGATGTTTCACCATTTTTGTGGCTTATCAACATCATGTTCCTGAACTGAACTGGAGGTGAACTGAATCACCAATCTTCGACTATATACAAATAGTGTAAAAACCATTTGCTAGTATGCCACATAAGAATAAATTCAAATATGATTCATGAATCAGAAGCAGCACTAGTGTTGAAAACATCATCAACCACATATATGTTTACAATAGTGCTGCTTCTAGTTCATATTTGAATATATATATATATATGAATGTGGTGTATGCCAGAGGGCTTGCAAATCCAATGGGGGTCTTAAAAGACATGTTAGGATCCACAATGAGCAGAACTTACCTGCAGATATTAGTAGTACAAATCAGAGGTGCAATCTGTGTGGGTGTTTTTTCAAAACATTGTCTGGTTTAAAAAGCCACATCAGACGCCATGAAAGGGGTAAGGTGTAGGTGCAGGAGGTGGTCAAACTCTGTGTAAGGAGTAGACTACCACTATATATATATATATATAGGGATCTTTTGTTTGGTTGCACTTCTTAAATATTTTAAATTGTGAAAATTTTCAAATCTGGTGTATTGATGATGTAATTTTTCACACTAAATCTCAGAGCCTAATTCACTTGTTCCAGAAAAATTTTTTTTTAAACTTTGATAATTTTTACCTAGTCAGAAAACAGGATTTGGATGCTGCCATTTTGAGCTTGACTGCAGTCATAAGACAACCAAGCAATAATGTCAACATTGCAATGATAGCACATGTTTTAAGAATCTAATAAGTGAAAAATGACCAAAAAATGAATAAACAACACATATTTTGTAGTTTTAAGCATTCAAGGGGTGGGTATCAAAAATGCAACGTAAAATATCCAAAAGAAGCAACAGAAAGGTACAAGCAGGAAAAGACAGCATAAAATATCAGTTTGTAAACACACACACATGGTTTTTCGTAAACAAGAGTTCCAACACTTGGCTTGTTACTAAGGAAACAAGCACCTATATATATATATATATATATATATATGTCTGTGGCTTTCAATTGGTTAAAATTATCCAAAATTTGCAAACTTCAAAACTGTTAACTGCTTATTTATTGATTTATGGCTAAAATGAATTTCATGTCAATAAGTAGTTTACAAAACTACATCAATACACTAAATTTGAAATCAATCGGAACAAAATTGAAGAAATTGAAAAGTGGCAGCCAAACAGAAGAGATTCATATTGATAAGTTGACCTGGTATAACTCATACCTTCCCACAAACTTATATACACAAAGGAATAGTTGAATTCATTATTGAAATCTAACAATTTGTACAATACTGCTACTGCTTAGAATGACAATTTACATCTCACTATGGTATCTAAGGTACTTATTTGCATCTAGATCCACAGGTTCATTTGAAAATAAAGTATTTAAGTATATTTGACACAATGCAGTTTTGCTGACAGGATATGAACACACCATGCTCTCTTCATGCTTTCGTATAAACTAAAAAAAAAAATATGAAAATGCAGAATAGCAAATTAAGCAAAAATAAATCAGAAGATAAGATAAACTTACAAGTGATGAAGGCACCAATGAAGACTCTGCATCCACAGTAAACTTGCCAAGACACAGTTAACCCACTAGCAATTTGGAATATTAATAATAAGAAGTAAGAGCCATAGAGAATTTTTTTCCGGCCAAAATAGTCTGAGAGTGGACCAGTGAGAAGACTGCCAAAAAGTAATCCAACCATGGTTAAGGTATTGATTAGAGTGATAGTATAACTTTGATCACAAACAAGATTCCACTGAAATAGGAAAGAAAAAACAAAGAGGAAAAAAAGCAGGCTTAAGCATAAAATAAGAAATATTGTTATTTATATTAAACAGCACATTTCTGTGATTACTGACATATTGTCACTGTTAATTAGTAACTCTTTACATAAAACAGCCGTGGAGGTACAATGGCCCAGTGGTTAGGGCAGCAGACTCACGGTCATAGGATCGCACTTTCGATTCCCAGACTGGGCCTTGTGAGTGTTTATTGAGCGAAAACACCTAAAGCTCCACAAGGCTCCGGCAGGGGATGGTGGTGAACCCTGCTGTACTCTTCCACCACAACTTTCTCTCTCTTACTTCCTGTTTCTGTTGTGCCTGTAATTCAAAGGGTCAGCCTTGTCACACTGTGTCACGCTGAATATCCCCGAGAATTACGTGTCTGTGGAGTGTTCAGCCACTTGCACGTTAATTTCACGAGCAGGCCGTTCCGTTGATCGGATCAACTGGAATGCTCGACGTCGTAAGCGACGGAGTGCCAACAACAACAACATAAAACAGCCACTGATGTTAACACACATGGTTATTTCTTCTACACATTGCTTTACATTGATACTAATTATTTATTCTTTTACACAGTAATCAGTTAATCCTAAACAATGAATCAGTTAATCATCAAATATAGTTCACACAGTGGAATACATTTCATACTGTGAAGAGAAGTATAATGTTTCGAGTAGAATCCTTTATCAAATAGAGAAGAAATGTTGACTTGTATTGAAGGATAAATAAATTAGGAAATGTTAGTCTTTTCCTCATCTTTCTCCCCGCATAAAATATATTCTACTGTCTGAACTCTTTGTTTTACTTTTTACCAACACAACACATCACTAGTTTCCATGAATCCTACTGATTTATTAATCCTTATACACACTGCTGTGAGGGTGCATGGCCTAGTGGTTAGGGTGTTGCACTCGTGGTTGTGAGATTGTGGTTTCAATTCCTGGCCCAGGTGGTGTGTTGTGTTTTTGAGCAAAACACTTCAGCCAAAATTGCTCTATGATCATTTTGATACATGACATGTGGTACACTGTGCATCTGTTCAGGCAACATTGATTTGATGGAGGGAGTGGACTAATGTACAGTTCAAACATTTGATCATCATAAACAAATCACTTGTGAAGGTTATTCAGCATGAAATTTTAGAACTATACGAAACTACCGTCATAAACACTGCTAAACCTTACACACATTACTATAAATCAGTTAGTCCTTAAACACACTGCTACTAATAAGCTAATCCTAATCCAAACAGCTATTAGTTAGTTGATTCTTATGTACACAGCTCTTAATTGGTTAATGCTTACACACATTTCTTTTAATGAGTTAATCTTTGCACATGCAGCTGCTAACGAGTTAATCCTTCCACATCACATTTCTCTGTTTACTGACAATCCATTGTCATTAATGAGTTAATGAATGAAAAGGATACATACCTCACTCACAATTGATGTGAATTCTGGATCAAATATAATTTTAGAACATTGTTCTTTCTGCAATAATGCATTGCAAGACAAGCTGAGCAGTTTGTCAGAACTGTTGCTATTTTCTCTTTGAGTGTTATTCCAATCAGTGATCATTGTTGTGTTTGTCCCTTCAGAGTAGTTAGCACTAACACAATGCCAATCCATCTTGGCATGTGTAAAAATGGGTAAAACCATTGCCAGCCCTGCTGATATTTCTAAAAGACTAACTAGTATAAATAGTCGTCTTTGATAGGGACCAAAGCCACGCAACTCTTCAAAGATTTGTTCATAACTAAACATTTCTGGATTCTCTCTCTTTCAGCTGCAAATAGGAGAAAAATAGGCTAACAAACATTTATGATCAAACAAAATACCTACAAAACAAATGGTTTAACTATGCAATAAACAAAGAAAAGACCACCACAGTAATCAAGCTTGTTTGAATCTAACACATTCTAGAACAATCTCACATTTATAAATGGTTTCAATAAACCCTTGAGTATAGTGCATATAATTAGGTATAAAACATATCTGTTTGAATTAGATATGATAGTTTATTTGCTTTGAGAGTAATATATGTAACATAGGTGAAAGAAGATGATATGAGAAGCACCCATGCTATTTTCCATAGATCATGGAGGACATGGAATGTTATCCAATGGAAGATGTGATGTACCTCTTTATACACTAATTATACTTTGGAAACCAGCAGACAAATATCTCATTTGTTATACAACTCACTAATCATATCTTGTCAGTACTTTTTTGTACGAATAAATATTAGTTTCTGTAAAGCTCGAAATGTGGTGTTATGAGATATTCTGCAGCAGGCAGTCATGAAAAAGTAGTCTCGGTGAGTATGGGTAAACATGAACGTTTGTGTAACTACCATGTTACACATGCAAATGTCCCTGGAATATCTCTTTGAAAACATAAACAAATCAGATAACAATGAAAATATTAATTTTACAATAACCAATAATGTGCTTTTCATGAAGCTTCAGCATGTAGTCTAGGTCAGTTACTGTGGGTCACGGGCCTTAATATTTTCTACTAATGGTGACTGCAGTTAGCTATGTGTCATATCCCCAAAATCAGGCCTGCATGTGTAGCTAGGATGCAATATAAATGTGAGGATGTCTTTAGAATTGTAATTTTAAAATAATCTATTATTGAATAAAAATTGTTGTTGTTGTTGTTGTTGGCACTCCGTTGCTTACGACGTCGAGGGTTCCAGTTGATCCGTCGTGAAATTAACATGCAAGTGGCTGAGCACTCCACAGACACATGTACCTTTAACATAGTTCTCGGGGATATTCAGCGTGACACAGTGTGACAAGGCTGACCCTTTGAATTACAGGCACAACAGAAACAGGAAGTATGAGTGAGAGAAAGTTGTGGTGGAAGAGTACAGCAGGGTTCATCACCATCTCCTGCCAGAGCCTCGTGGAGCTTTAGGTGTTTTCGCTCAATAAACACTCACAACGCCCGGTCTGGGAATCGAAAGCGCGATCCTATGACCACGAGTCCGCCGCCCTAACCACTGGGCCATTGCGCCTCCACTGAATAAAAATTATTCTGTGTTAAACAGTATAATCCTTTAATATAATTAGTGATATATCCCCATCCTTCTGCTGGTCTATCTCCTCCCCATTGCTAAATTACTTTCACTCTATCTGAAATACTGATAAGTCATTCAGTTAGCTAGATTAATCACTAACAGGTCTTTTAGTTAGCTGAATACCAAGTAGAAATGTATGTAAATTTGATTGTCCATCAATAAATTGCATATATATTTTACATATAGGCACAGGAGTGGCTGTGTGGTAAGTAGCTTGCTTACCAACCACATGGTTCTGGGTTCAGTCCCACTGCGTGGCACCTTGGGCAAGTGTCTTCTACTATAGCCTCGGGCCGACCAAAGCCTTGTGAGTGGATTTGGTAGATGGAAACTGAAAGAAGCCTGTCGTATATATGTATGTATATATATATATATATATATGTGTGTGTGTGTGTATATGTTTGTGTGTATATGTTTGACAACCGATGCTGGTGTGTTTACGTCCCCGTAACTTAGCGGTTTGGCAAAAGAGACCGATAGAATATGTACTAGGCTTACAAAGAATAAGTCCTGGGGTCGATTTGCTCGACTAAAGGCGGTGCTCCAGCATGGCTGCAGTCAAATGACTGAAACAAGTAAAAGAGTAAAGAGTATATGCATATTTCATTATTTAGGAATATCAATTTATTAAATAATGATAAAGAGGAATGTCTGTTTTATTCTATTATTCTCTTTCACTATAGTTTACTGCAAGTAATTAAATTTAGACTGAATATTTATCATGCATGGAAAATCAACAAGTATGCACTAGTTGCACAATATTGAACAATAATGTTATTGAATACATAACAATAGTATAACAAAAATCAGTATTTGGACACATTACTATATAATAATCATGTGATGTGTCTATAAAAGTTGTTTGTTTGTATGACTTTTTAACAGTTTGGTGTTGCAGTTATGTTTGTTTAGTGATGTGATTATAAAGCTGCTTGATGATGTAACAATATACTTACTTAATAGTGTGGCCTGACTATGTAGTGAAATTGTCATCACTTTAATGAGAAGTTTGTTGTGTCCCTAAAATAGCAGTCACTCACCATTTTAGCAGATACGTAAAGAAGGCTTTATCTCCATTTTTCCAGCATTTATTAATTTCACTAACAAAGGATAAAACTTCGTTTTGTATACTTGATTACTTGTAGCTTTATCCTCTTACTGTAGGCAAAGTAGGTTCCTAGCAACTCTTATTTTTAAGATGTTTGATTGATTCAAAGAGAAAAACAATTTAAACTAAGAGAACATCATGCTTGAATCAGAGGTCTATTACACTGTTAACTATTATGATGGTTCTTAAAATATCTTTTATCTTTAACTTGTTTCAGCCACTAGACTTCAGCTATACTGGGGCACCACCTTGAAGAATTTTTAGTTGAATGCATCAACCCCAGTACTAATTTTTTAAAAGCCTGATACTAATTCTATCAGTCTCTTTTGCCAAACCACTAAGTTACAGCACCAGTTGTCAAGAAGTGATGAGGGTGGGGGACAAACACAGATACAAAGATACGCACACATAGATATATTGTGTGGTTAGGAAGTTTGCTTCCCAGCTACATGGTTTTGGGTTCAGTCCCACCGCGTGGCACCTTGGGCAAGTGTCTTCTGCTATAGCCTCGAGCCGACCAAAGCTTTATGATTGAATTTGGTAGGCGGAAGTTACTGCTATGTGTGTATATGTCTGTGTATGTGCTTGCGCCTCTCTCCCAAAGAGAGAGAGAGGGATAACAAGCTTCTTTCAGTTTCTGTCAACCAAATCAATTCACAAAGCTTTGATTGGCCTAAGGCTACAGTAGAAGACACTTGCCCAGAGTGCCACACAGTAGGACTGAACTTCAAACCATGTGGCTGGAAAGCAAGCTTCTTACCACACAGCCATGCTTGCACCTATATTTTAAAATGTTGAGAGAAATTAACTGTAGTCAATTAATCTTTTTTGCTTCTTTCTATTTTGAAGTTTCTCTCTGATTTTTCGTTACTATGCAACATGATAATACAAGTGTGGATGGTGAGATCAATAACCCAGCAATTTGATACAAATACAGTAGCCACATTTGCTACAACACAGTTGTTTAGTGGTTTGACTATGTAGTTGCTTGATTGTAATGGAGTATATATTTTCCAGACACTAGATCATCATCATCATCATCATCATCATTTAACATCCATAAATAATGATGATGATGATCTGACACAATATCAACATAGTACTATTATGATATTGACCTGATATTACATTTTTCAAGTTATCACTGTACTTTAGAGAACCTTCCATACTTTCTAGTTTAGCTGAGCTGAATCTAACTCCTTCACCTGTTTTATTCGGTTCATCCTCATTCTATTATCCCCTACTACTTGCCAGTATAGCTGTGAACTTATGTTAAGGTAATATACAGTTGACTAAGTGAGACAAGCAAAGAGTGTTGTAGAAGTAGTCCAACAGCTTGATGGTAGACCAGTGATTTTTTTGAGAAACATTTTCATAATTATTTCAACATAGGCGCAGGAGTGGCTCTGTGGTAAGTAGCTTGCTTACCAACCACATGGTTCTGGGTTCAGTCCCACTGCGTGGCACCGTGGGCAAGTGTCTTCTACTATAGCCTCGGGCCGACCAAAGCCTTGTGAGTGGATTTGGTAGACAGAAACTGAAAAAAGCCCGTCATATATATGTATATATATATATATATGTGTGTGTGTGTCTGTGTTTGTCCCCCCAATATCGCTTGACAACCGATGCTGGTGTGTTTGCGTCCTTGTAACTTAGTGATTTGACAAAAGACACCGATAGAGTAAGTACTAGGCTTACAAAGAATAAGTCCCAGGGTCGATTTCCTCAACTAAAGGCGGTGCTCCAGCATGGCCACAGTCAAAGGACTGAAACAAGCAAAGAGTATCCATGACTCTCCCAACCCGGCCCAAACCATATTTATGAGCCAACAAGGGAGCCTTCATGGAGTGAGCAAATTTACCTGAAATCATACCCTATTGTCTTAAATAAGGCATGATATTCCTGAATGGAATCTCTTTCACTATAGTGTATTCAATCAAGGCCAGTTTGGGGCTAAGTAATAACATCCATTTCTATGTGAAGGAAATTTTGTGTGGTTAGTAATCCTGCTTCACTTAGCAGCCAAATTCCTTGTCATCTTTAAAATGAGATTTATACATTTTCAATATATCAAGTATTTCAGTATATTCTATAAAAATTGTGGTCCCCCTAAAAAAAAACATATTAACTAGCTTTTTCTTTACACAATATATAAAATAAGCAGGTACCAATAATATAATGAAGTCAATTCAACAAACTATAACCTACACCTCAACAAAACAGAAATATTCACAATGAGAACTACTCACATAAATAAATAAAACTGAGGACATTATGGAACAGTAGATTTTTTGTGGGGGAGGTGGGGGGGGGGGAAATAATAATGGTTAAATGAAAAGTTGGGATATTCATACCTGAGACAAGGATAGCAGTGGTGAATGTGAAGTGAAACAACTTCAACTGAGATTCAAAATTGCATCATGGCCTCCATATGCAAGGGACTTAACTTCCTCTTAGTTGCTGTAAAATTAAGATTATATCTTAGTATGCCAAGCCTTTTCATGTCACTTTAAAGTAGCAGTTTAGACCAAGAAAGTACTAATTAACAGTAATTATTGTCAAAAATATAAAACAGAGACAAAAAACACTGAAGATAATTATTTATTTCCTAAATAATTAACATAATAAATGACTTGGGGAAATAAACTACATTTTAAGAAGTTTCCACATAAAGGATTATATATGAACTAAAATATATACGTGAACAAAGGAAAAAAAAAATAATGTTTTACTTTTTTTTTCTGTGTTAAAAATAAACAGTTTAAGTGATGATTAGATTAAATTCTTGTTTATACAATGAACAGGTTAACTTAGTATTTTTATGGTAAACACGGAAAATTCCTTTGTCATCAGTGGTGACTGATTAAACATATATTTACAAATTTCATTCCTGTCTCTCAAACTGCTACTACTATATTGGATTGCTTAATTGAAATTTATCATCACAGCACAAATCTGTATTCTAATATTTTTTTATGACAAAAATGCCAGATTAGTTTTACCATTAATTTAATCTATACACAACCAGTATGCAGGCTTTAATCTAAAGTCAATTCCTGAAAGTTTTGTCAATGCAGTACTTAGCAGAACCTTTAAAATAACAGTTTCTCAGGGACATATAAACATCTTCAAGGCACAGATGTGGTGGTGTGATAAGAAGCTTGCTTCCCAACCACATGGTCCCAGGTTCAGTCACACTGTGTAGCACTTTGGGCAATTATCTTCTACTACAGCCTCAGGCCAACCAAAGCTTTGTGAGTGGATTTGGTTGACAGAAACTGAAAGAAGCCCATTATATGTATGTATATTTGTGTGTCTGTGTTTGTCCCCCTACCATTGCTTGACAACCGATGTTGGTGTGCTTACATCTCCATAACTTGGCAGCTCAGCAAAAGAAACTAATAGAATAAGTACTAGGCTTTAAGGAATAACTCCTGGGGTTGATTTCTTCGACTAAAACTTTTTAAGGCAGTGCTCCAGCATGGCCACAGTCAAATGCATGAGACAAGTAAAAGAATACTAAAATACACACACACAGACTTACAAGTTCTAACATACTGAAACTAAATTTTCAAAATGATTACAATTTTATTAATCTCTATGAGATTTCTGCTGGCTGCATTAGTAATCAAATATTTAACCCTTTAGCACTCATATATATATACATATATATATGACAGGCTTCTTTCAGTTTCCATCTACCAAATCCACTCACAAGGCTTTGGTTGGTCCGAGGTTATAGAAGACACGTGCCCAAGGTACCATGCAGTGAGACTGATCCCAGAACCATGTGGTTGGGAAGCAAGCTTCTTTACACAAAGCCACGCTTATGCCTATATATATATATATATATATATATATATATATATATATATATATATATATATATATATATATATATATATATATATATATATATACATACACACACACACAAAGGGCTTCTTTCAGTTTCTGCCTATCAAATCCATTCACAAGGCTTTGGTCAGCCCAAAGTATAGTGGAAGATACTGGCCCAAAGTATCTAGCAGTGAGACTAAATCCAAAACCATGTTGCTGGGAAGCAAGCTTCTTACCACACAGCCATGCCTGCACGATGTGCAACCCACTAAATTTATAAGCAAAACTATTCACAGTTCTAAGTACAACACAAATATCTGCTCAATATCACTTGCAGCCCTTCCTCTTTTCTACAATCCTTAAAAACAATATTTTTGTATAGCTTCTTGAACTGAATAGTGTTTGTACTTTGTTTTAAGTTAAACATCCAAATCATTCTACAGATTCACTCCATTTTTGAATATTACCTGGTAGTAAATAATGATCACTTTAAACAAATATGTTTGTGTTAATTCTATGAGATCCATGAACTTCAGAGCATATGAGTTTAAAAGTAATGTGATGATGTGTTCTCAACATGTTATGAGGTCTGTTCAAAAAGAATCCAACTTTATTTTTTCACAGCAAAACTAACACCACATGGATAGGAGGTGACACCACCCTTCATGCACATGTAAAAATTTTTGCATCAGTGAGCCACAACAGTTCCCAGCTGTTACACCTAGGGTATAGACATGTAGTGCGCATTCATCAGATTTTCGTTTTCACACAGGATAACCAAAGAAATAGAGCAGAGATATTGCATCAAGTTTTGCCAAAAAGTAGGTGATACTCAAGCTCAAACCATTCAGAAGATTCAACAGGCACTTGGCAATGGTGCCATAGGCAAACCCCAGATTAAGGAGTGGTACAACAGCTTCAATCATGGTTGCACCTCAATGGAGAGCAAGGCATGCTCATGCGGACCACTCACAAGCCAAAACAAGGAGCCATTTAAGAAGGTTTGGCAAATAGTCATGGAAGACCATTGTGTAACACTCCAGGAAATTACTAATGAAGTGGGAATAAGCACATTCCATTTGTGTAGAGAGTGTCGGCCAAAAAATAAAGTCAGACACTTTTTGAATGCACCTTGTAACTTAAGCTTTCCTGGTCAAGAGCAACATGCCACTTGTTTAACAGGGCATTCTAGTCTCCTGACTTGGCACTGTACAACTTCTGGTTTTCCCCAAACTGAAAACCATGCTGAAAGGAAATCGATTTGAGTTGTGAGAGGAAGAGCTCCACAACATTCCAGAGAAAGCATTTCAGAGGTGTTACCAGCATTGACAGACCCACTCAGAGAAGTGTGAACTCCCAAGGAGAGTATTTTAAAGGTGATTAAATAAAATTTGTGGAATGTGCAATTTTTTTTCTTCGTAGCCCCAGAGATTAGATACTTTTTGAACGCACCTCATGTTAACATTTTAATCTCATATTCGAAACTAGATGTTTTTTTTAAATTTTCATTTCATTTGCTTGTTGAATAATATTACATTTACACCCCACAGATAGGATAGTAAAAGCATCATCACGAAGAACAACATTCAATGTCCACTGCATTAACCCTTCTACTTCATAGGATTCTTCTCTGAAGCCTTTATCTCAATTAATAGAGTGGCAGAATCCAGAACATAGCTTTTTTTTTTGTCCAAAATTGTAATGTTCCTTGCCATCTTTGCTCATTTTTTATGTTTCCTGCAGATTTTTTGGTCTAATATCATATCACACCCCAAAATTTATTTTCATATAGTTTCTTTACTGACATTAATTATCACCACTTGTACTTTAGAATTTCCAAAACAACAATCTGTTTTAGATAGTCTACATTTGTTATTTATGTTTAAAATGAACAATTTCAGGTCTAATACTAACCCCTAAGGTATCCACAATTAATAACCATGTACGTATATATGCATATACTCATTTATTGTTTATATATATATATATATATTTATATATATATATTTTTGAAAAATTGAAATTTTACAAACAATAGTTTTCAGAATCATAATCTCCATATTTTTGTACGTATTTTGCAAAAAAAGATTTCCAGAAAAAGTGAAAAATAAAGAAATGGGGGTGGGGATTGAAATTTTGAAGTTGTGATTCCGTAAAAAATTAAAGTGGAGAAGGGTTCCGTTTACATCTCTGCAATGTGAGCCCTTTTTTCATCTCTATACAGTTAGTAATTTTTTCAGTTAATTTAATTAGCACCAAAGTTGATCTGTCAGTAATCTGCACTTCTCGATGAATTCATCAAGATTTTCAGTTAAGGGTTTGTCTTTTTATTTTATTTTTATCTGTTTATTTATTTATTTTTGTACTGTTTCCCCCACTCTCCCTGCCAATATCTTAGAGAATCTGGATAGTAAGAAACAGACCTGTAATTTTTAAAATTAAGTTCATATTCAGTTTTATATAATGGTATAACTTCTGCAATTTTCATTTTACTTGGAGCTGTAGTAGTTTAAAAGGATAAATTACAAATGTAAATTAGAGGTTTGGAAATCCTTTCAATGACTTTCTTGACTATTGTTTATAGAATTTTTTTATCTTTCATTTGCTAACAATGTCTATGATTTCTTTTTCTTCAACTGTTTTATAAAAAAGTGAACTCAAATTTCTATCCCCATTATGATCATCAATCCCTTTAATGGTTATTTCTTGGCCATTAATTTTTTTTTTCCTGCTACTTTTGGTTCCATACATTGGATAAAACTCCTTCCCAAATCATATAGACTCACAGAGCCAGTTTCCCATATATGTTCACCTCTGGATGGGATGCTGGTCCATCGTAAGATTACTCATTTTTGCCAGCTGAATGGACTAGAGCAATATGAAATTAAGTGTTTTGCTCAAGAACACAATGCATTGCCTAGTCCAGGAATCAAAACTAATCTTAAAATCATGATTTCAATGCCCTGACCACTAAACCACACACACATACTTATAAAAAGTTAATAAAACCACCAATCGCATCAGCCATATTATTAATGGTCTTATCATTATCAAAATTGCTTTGCACTATAGTATTCTGACATTGGAGATTTTTATAATGTTGTTTAACATAATCCATATATCTTTCATAATATTTTTATTATTCTCTAATATATTCCTTCTTTGGTATCATCCCAATATGAAAATAAATTGATACTAATCTATATTTTCATATTTCTTTTCTATTCTTATAATTCTATACTTTATGAGTTCTCTATGCCATGTGTTTCCCATTTGTAGGCATTTTCTAGTCCTTTACAACCTGTATCTCTATATTTTTACCTGTATCTCTATATTTTTACTTTCTACTGTATTAGTTAATTAGACGGATTTTAACATACAATGATTTCAAAATTTTGTCAATATCTTCTTTGTGTACTATTATCTAACTTCATGTTGGTAATTTATTTTTGAATTCAATCATGAATTCCTCCTTTTATATTTGAAGTTACTGACATTTTTAGCCTTCCTGTAACTACAACTGTAAAAAAACTGGCAGATGGCCAAGACATCATTTAGTACTGGCCCACACACTACATTGTTATCATACTGTTTGTGAATATATTAACTATCAGAATAATACATTACAAATTAATTGTGGTAAGTCAAGTAACTTTTTTAAAGAATGTAAGCCAACATATACATATACTATATATACATATCATATATGTATATCATATATATATATATATCATATATATATTCAAAACAATTTGAAAATCCTACACGACTAGGTGAAAAGTGCTTTATTTAATATGTGACATTAATAAAAATCTGTAAATGTACAAACATCCAGATTTCTGAGTACCTTAATTTTTTTCTATATAATTTCTGTACATCACCTCCAAACCTTCCAATATATATATATATATATATATATACTACACTCTCTGAGTGGTTGGCGTTAGGAAGGGCATCCAGCTGTAGAAACTCTGCCAAATCAGACTGGAGCCTGGTGTTGCCATCCGGTTTCACCAGTCCTCAGTCAAATCGTCCAACCCATGCTAGCATGGAAAGCGGACGTTAAACGATGATGATGATGATATATATATATATATATATGTATATACATATATATATATATATATATATATATACTATACATAGCATTGTTAAACTCTTCAGTTATTTGGGTTTCATAGGTCTATACTGAAATCCCCACCACAAATGTGCATGACCTTTTGAAGTATTTTTACAGTCAGTCCTCAAATATTTCAATATTGGCTCTAGGTACTTTATATAAATATAGCTAAAAATTATTTTTCTTTCTTCTTTCACACATTTCTATTGTTATACATTCAAGCACATTAGTATTTGTTTCTTACCACCTTATAATTGTACTAAACTACCACCGCTTCCATTTTTGTTCTTCCTTGTCATGTAAATCAGTTCAACTCGATACCCACTCATCTCTGAGGGTTGATGCAAATTTCTGATATAGGAGCTATTTTATTGAATAATTTCTTGACCTGACTTCATAAAGACTTCTGTCGTTGAAGTAGATAACTGATGTTTTATTATCTGCCTCAAACTTACATGATAAAAAAATAATACTAGCAATTGTAGATGATATCAAAGCCTTGTGAGTGGGTTTGATAGACAGGAATTGAAAGAAGCTCATCATGTGTGTGTGTGTGTGTGTGTGTGTGTGTGTTACTGTCTCCGTGTTTCAACATAGTGTGATAGTTGTAAATGAGTATCACCCACTGTCATGTTACCGGTGTTCTTCATTTCTAATCTTCTGTGAAAACATGCCTAATCATGGGGAAGTATTACCTTACTTGAAAATAGGTGAGGGTTCGTAACAGGAAAGGCATCTGGCAGTAGAAAATCTGCTTCATCAAAATTCTTCCAGCCCATGCAAGCACAGAAAAGTGGACATGATGATGTTGATATTCAAAATTGCAGAAATGCTTCTTTTCATCATCATTGTTTAACGTCCGCTTTCCATGCTAGCATGGGTTGCACGATTTGACTGAGGACTGGTGAAACCGGATGGCAACACCAGACTCCAATCTGATTTGGCAGAGTTTCTACAGCTGGATGCCCTTCCTAACGCCAACCACTCCGAGAGTGTAGTGGGTGCTTTTACGTGCCACTGGCATGAAGGCCAGTCAGGAGGTACTGGCAACGGCCACGCTCAAAATGGTGTCTTTTACATGCCACCTGCACAGGAGCCAGTACGGTGGCACTAGCAACGAACTCGCTCCAATTTTCATAATGTACAATATTTATTACTTACTGTTCATCACTATCAACAGAGATGAATGACTTCTCACAGGACAAACTATTATTGCCTGTAATGTCTTTATTCCCTCTGAGATTACCCCTTGCTATGCTGTGTGCGTGTGCTATAAAACAGCAATGGCACACAGTACATGTTTAAATGTCATTTTGACAATATTACATCAAAGGATAAATATTTGCATGGCAAAAATTGAAAAGACCACCTACTTCTATCACTCAGTTAAGGCTTCTTAGTTCACCATTCTACACTTAACTTAATTTGAACACTTTATTCTCTCTACATATATTTACTTATTTATACTCCTTTACTTGTTTCAGTCATTTGACGGCGGCCACGCTGGAGCACCGCCTTTAGTCGAGCAAATTGACCCCAGAACTTATTCTTTGTAAGCCTAGTACTTATTCTATCGGTCTCTTTTGCCGAACCACTAAGTTACGGGGATGTAAACACACCAGCATCAGTTGTCAAACGATGTTGGGGGGACAAACACAGACACACTAACATACACGCACATGTATATATATCTATATATATATACATATATACGACGGGCTTCTTTCAGTTTCCGTCTACCAAATCCACTCACAAGGCTTTGATCGGCCCGAGGCTATAGTAGAAGACACTTGCCCAAGGTGCCACGCAGTGGGACTGAACCCGGAACCATGTGGTTGGTGAGCAAGCTACTTACCACACAGCCACTCCTACGCCTATTTATATATAGTTATTATCCTTTTCATTTAATATCATCTCTAAAAAGAAGAAAGCAACATGAAAGGGAAAAACTAAAAAGGAAAGATTTTTACTGTTAGTACATCAAAGAAAGTGAGTCAATTATGAGAATTTTAAGTGGGTTAATAAAGATCAAAAGAGACTTTCCTAAATTAATAGGTGACAAAAGTAAGGGAAGATATAATTGAACTGAAGGCATATACACACATACATAAGCATATTAAAGTTGAGGCACTAACACAAGCAGGCATACAAATGCATCTATACATGTATACAAAATAGATTTGAAAACAGAGTAGTGAAAGATAAGTGTATAAGGTAGCAGGCAGTTGTGGTGTGTATTCATACACTGCAGAGAAGAGGTACCAGATTAAAGATAACATTTTTCCTTGCTTGTAGGTTTTATCTCAGTCACAATTCTGGAAATAGTGGTAAGAGAAATATCCCAGCAAGTTAAATTGGCAGGCTATGGGTTTGACCACTCTCTTAACATTGTCACAGACATCAAGATGCTCACAGTAACAGTCATCTAATCAGTGACCTTTCTCACTTGTGTGCAATACATTGCAGAGCTTGCATGCTATGCAGCGTATAAGATTGGATAAGGGAGTATAGTTTCAGTAGTTAATCATGTTAATTGATACTTAATGAAGTTATTATTTGGAAGATGAAAGGAGAAGTATGGCATCAGGTAGGTTTATGACTGGATGTATCTAGAATAAAAGAACTCCTTACTAGATGGTCACTTAGATTTTCAGCCTTTTTGAAAGGGGGAGAGGTTATGTGGTCCAACTTGAGAGTATATATTGAAGTTAGTGCACACTAAAGCAGATGATTCACAGAGTAGATGACTGTGAAAAGAACTAAACTTAAAAACACACAGGTGTGTGGTGTGAATGTGATAGTATAACCAACAGATTGAGTTTGTGGGGGTAAGTATGAGAAAAATAAGTGATGTATTTGTTTGACTTGACACTAAAGTCAAGAATTTGAGCTGCATAGCTGGATAAATTGTGGAAAAGGGCGGACAGATTGTGTGTGCGTGTGTGTGTAGGAAGGTCAAGGGGGGGAGTTTGGAGTTTTAAACCAAACAGGATAGTGTTGATTTAAGCAATCACATAAAGTAGTGCTTCTCAAAGTGGGTGTTACCGCCCAACCCTTTGAGTAGGGGGTGGATTTGTATATGGGTACAGGAGAGAAGGGGGGATAGACCACTAGTGGGATCTTTTAATTACTCTAATTTTCAAACATTTTTCAATTTTTACCATGTGTACATATCATCTGATAATATCAGTGATCAAAATGTTGTTTTGGCATTCCATATATTTATCATATTAATGAAATGATTTATATGCAAATAGACCTTTAAAGGCGATCAACCTTTAAGGAATAATTTTTTGTGGTGTATTTAATTATGTTGCAAAGGGGCGTTGAAAGTGTTGAAAAAAAATGAGGGCGATAGATAAAAAAAAAGTTTCAGAAGTGCTGATGTAGTGTCCCTCATTGGTTTCTTATTACTTAACACCGGGTTGAGCAGACGACCTGTGATCGTAGTCATTCTAAACTGTGACCTTTATGTCTTTTAAGTCATAGTTCATCTCAGTCTACTTTATCCAATATTTTTCCGTTTTTCGTAAAAACAACAGAGTATGATTTGCTGAGAGATTTGGTTGCTGTTACTAGCAAGTTGAGCGTTCACATAGCTCCTAATTCTTATATGACATGAGGTCATCGACTCACTAGCAGATCTAGCACTAAATTACAAAAATTAGCGTCTTTTTTTTCTATTCAACTGCAGTAAGGCCATATATATCGCTAAGAAGTACTTTCACAACAGTAGAAGTTTAGCAAAATAAACAGAAAAGATGAAAACATTAACTATATTGTAAGAAAAAGCGAGAGAAAAATGAGACAGCGAACATTGACTTTACTGCAATAAACGTACGCGAGTGCGTGAAAGTAAAAGAGAGGGAGTGTGTGTGTGGATTGTTTGAAGGGGTGTAGATTTTATATATATTAAAAAAAAGATAGTTAGGATTTGGATAAAACCTATTTATCTAGTGTTAGTTTTTGTTCAATTCCTGACGACCTTTTTCTCAATCATATAGGCATATATATATATATATATATATATATATATATATATATATATATATATATATATATATACACACACAAGCACTCGCGTAAAATTATTCCAGTATATATAGGTAACACAGTAAGCAATTTAAAATAGTCGACGCTAACAAACACGTGAATCCAGGGAAAAACTTTGTATATAATAGTGCGTTATATACACATGCCGTAGTCTCAAAACGGGTAGTACACATCGGAGAATGTAGCCCTTAATACTCAGAAAAAGACACGCTGATCAAGGATGAAACACCTTTGATCAAAGAAGTATTTAATTAGCGTTACACTAAGGTTAAACAACTATAGTGTACACACACACAATTATTAGACAGGAGCAAAATCTTGATCTGGTACATAAACCCAAGATTCTAAACATTGATGAATGGTGAAATTACCTCAAACAGACGTGGACGCATTACACGTGACGGAACTGAAATGTTTCAAAAAGCTGATTGCAGTTAGAGCTGGTGATTAGTTAGACTACATGCAAAAGGTAGCCTTGGCTGTGTGCGTGCGCAGAAACTGCGGCATGCATATATCGTATAATCATTAATCAAAACGGCCTGAATTAATATAGCAACCAACAGACTACTATTGACAGTTCGTATCTAGGTACTTTATCTTTCTAGAATGCGTTGTTTTGTTTTTTGTTTGTTTGTTTTTTTACAAAGGGTCTTCAGATTTCTTTGTCAAGTTTTGTCGGTAAACAGGTCGCGGTTTCAAGGCGACGAAAATATTTTGACACAAATGAAAATTAAATGTTGAAGTAAAAACTAACGGTTTTTGCGTGTTCTTGAATGGCTTGCAAATATCTTACACGCTGCAATTGTTTTTGTTTCAGCACACGATCTCAGATCAAGTTACTTGCTATGCAAGTACATCTCCGTAATTGTTTTTATCTTTTAATCAGAATCTGATAAAGATTACAGGATTTAAAGGCTGCAGTAACTATCTTTAATCATATATTTCGTTTGCATTTGAAGAATATAGATATATTTAGTCTACATTTTTTAACATTAGTTGTTTCACTTTCTGAAAATTTTAAATGCTGCTAGTTTCAGATTCTGAATCTGAAGTTCAAAACAAAAAAAAAAAAGAAAGAAAGAAATCAAGGCTGTAAAAAAATGCGTAAAAAGATTAGCGTGGCCATATATAATCAGGTAGGTTTGATAAATCAGAGCCTCAATTACAGGTTCCCTGTGCGTGACAGCACGTGTTGTCAACTATAAACACATGAAATATTATCACTAATACGGATTTCTCGACGTCGATCTCATTTTTTTCTTGGAAATTTACGGATTTTACATACACAAAGGAAGCAGGTAGGAAGGAACCCTGGCCGCCGACACACATGCACAAAAATGCATACATAACTCGCACATTATAAATATGCAAGGTTTTTCTCAAGTTTAAAATGTGATATTGTTTTATCACAAAATATTCATTTTTCTGAAAGTTATGACCTCCCAAAGTCTGGGGGGTAAAACCCTGTAGTTATGCCGTTTTATCTACATTCTACACACATACATACAAAAAAAGGTATGTATATGTGTTGAAAAGGCCATATTAGTGATAATATTTCATGTTTATAGTTGACAACACGCGCTGTTATGCACAAGGAAACTAACGAACGAATCTTGACAAGTTTCAGATTGATTGGCCAAACATACTGTATGGAAGATTACATTATCCAGTGTCGTTCTTCAAAACAATAAGTTTTGATTTGATGTAGACTTGGGTATTATTCTTAAAGGACTCGAGTAACAACATAAAGGTACCCTCATTGACTCGATTGTTGTTTATCACATACCAGCTCTGATCAAGTAGACCCATATTCAAAGGTATTTCAACCGTGACTTCCTTTCTTCAATTAAATAATTCGCAAGTGTAATAAATTAGTTAACCGTGAGAAAAAAAAAACTTTTTTCGAGCACTACCCTTCGTCGGCGCGATTGAGAGAAAGAGAGAGAGAGAGTATTGAAGACAAGAAGGAAGAGAGGAATGACAAAATAACACACCAGAGGGGAGATAATCAACAATTTCTCGCAGTTTGGAAAACTATGAAGAACAGCAGTAGACAACATGGAAATGGTTATTGAAAAGGACGTCTCAAATTTAGAAGCAGAAAGCCAATTTTGAGGAGCGAGCGAGATCACGAGAACACTAGAATCTACTATAACAATACACTTGTGTTTTTTTCTCCGTCACAACATATGAATGAGAAAGGAAGGGGTGATGGCAAACTACTAGTGGGAGCATTTCAACTGTGTGTGAATGTTCGTATGTGTGAACCAGCGCTATTTCAGTAACACACGATGATTAATGTCACATCTCAAAAGACAACCACTAGATAACATTGACAAGTGTATTAATTTGATTTACCATTCATATTTATATATAAAATATTACAATTAGCCGTCATTTTTTACGGCACCTGGTCAGCTAGTATATATATATATATATATATATATATATATATATATATATATATGTAGTGAAACTACCTCCCGCCATTAGATACAAACTACTATCGCCATTACATACAATCTTCTCATTTAAATATAAATAAATGCGAGCGTAGTAGAGAACCCATTCCTTGTCCATCACGTGACTGATCATTATTCGAATCGGCAACTTCTTCGAACCGTTCCCGCCAGAACGCAAACTGACCAACCACGGCCCCTAATAAGGTCACGTGATAGAGTAAAATTCTAAAGGCATTTGGAGCCCTCTTAACGCTATATATAGATCAACTCATACCCAATAATTTGTCTCGGTCCAGTTTCTCTTTGAGAAGTGTTCCGTGTACCACACGACAGCAGCAGCAGTTCCAGCGACCACTTCAACAGCTTCGTCCAGCCACGATGACCTCCGCCGTCGCCACATCAGCAACAAGAGTCTACTACTACTATCCAGCATCATCATCATGACCAACACGATTAATACCAATCAGCCTCTACGCTACCAGCGTCAACACGATTTACTATGTACACCAAACCAAACTCCGCGGCACATCTCTCTCTTCGATTCTGTTAGGTGACTCAGCTTCACCACGGTAAATAAACAGACAAGAGTTCTTAAACAGACAAGAAATTCTCAGCCAGCGATGAACATCTGTATAACAAGAATCACGGCTAGGCATCGATGCCTCGACATCACAACTAGTGATCAGCTCTGCCAAACTCAGCCTCCCTCACTTTCACATACAGAACTTTTCTTATTGTGTACCCAAGATCTCGTATAATTGCTCACGTGTCATTGACTCTTTCTCTGCTGTAATATTTCACATACACACATGTATCACTCACATACACACTTTTCTTTGTATGACGGCCTGTCTTTGATTATGTTCTTATATGTCGCATTCACACTCTCACACAGACATACATCTTTAACGATACAATAAATATATCTGTTATTCATCTAATACGGTTGTGGTCTTTCATTACTGGTCATCTATGTTATCGTCGTATAACATTATGTATATCATCATCATCTGATATATATTTGTATGTTCGACCGTGTGACGCGTTTAAATAAAAGGAGTCCTCTGTTTTTCCATTCGTCACCATTTCTCCTTTTATGAGTTCGCACGGTCGTCCCTTACATATATATATATATATATATATATATATAATCAGCTATTTGGCTTTTTGTCACAAAAAAGGACACTCAGTATGAGTGATACAGCAGTAATATATCGTCGAATAGTATATTATTATTGGTTATAGCAGAATATGACTGCCAGTTTCACAGACTTGCTGGTTGGAAACGTGTAGCGTCTTCTACCCATCTATCTAGCTCTGTGTGTGTGTTCCTTCAAGCAGTTATGTAGGGACGATGCCTTGGCATTGTCAAGAGGGGGAAACAGCCACGCCCTCGACAGGCTCAGGAAGGACCCAGCCTATACCCTCAAATTCCTCAGGCTCAAAATTACAACAGAGACAAGCTTTAAAATAATTTCCTAGTTGATACATTAGACATAGACCCAGATTCTTAAAAACCCCTTCCAGAAACGAAATAGAGGCAGACATTAACACAGCTTCCTGGGATCTGCAACTTACCTTCCGGTGAAGAGATCAATGCAATGCCCCTGTACTATAACTTCTATAACTGCAAGCAGTTTCAAAAATAGCATTTGTTATATGCTCAACCCTAGCCCCACTTAGAGAAAGTTCCACTTAAAGTTATATGGTTTGTATGCATGCTCATTTTCTCTAAATGGTAAGACTTGTGTAAGTGGGATTCTCCTTAGAGAAGTAGATAAGCATTTTCAACTGACATATAAATACAGGAAATTTTTAAATAGGCACACCTTGAGGGTCTGAATACCTAACAAAGCAAATATAACTAAAAGCCGAAATCATTCAGAGAAGCAAACTGCTCATGCAGAAGTAATGCCATATGCCCACTAAATGGCTAATGTAAGACAGGGGCCATTGTGTGTAAGGTGAAGGTAGTATCAAAGGATCCCACTGGAGTGACTCAAGCACAGAGATAAGTTGGTGTTAAAGAAAGTCCTCTCAAAGCCAGTCTGAATACTCACAAGTCTTATTTTAAAATCCAGGAGAGAGATGTAATGCCACAACATTGATATGACACTTATGGCTATTAAAAAGATGCTGGCAGACTACACTTCAGTAGTAGTAGGGGGTGCAAACTTTATTTAGCAAAGAAAGGGATTATCACTATATATATACAAGCAACAACCACAGGTGATATTAGCTTTTAAAGAGAAATGATGGAACAACACCACACAAATCCCTTCAGTAACAGGATATGTAGTATGTCTGCCACCATGTTAATTGATAGGACATATCAAATGGACTGTATTGGCTTCATTTGAAGTCATACTTTACATTCCATTTGGCTGTAGATAGTTATGAAAGGGTGTAACATGACGATCAGAGTATTTTGTTCAAGTAAAATGAAAGACTCCAATTGTAGCCACAAAAGACATTGGCAAGATCCACTTTGAGATTTACTATAGGTAAATCTTAGCATAGAATTTGAGTCCAAAGTAGCAATTGTTATTTCAATATATTTTTGTGTTTCTTCAATCAAAAAGATAGTGTTTTTAAAATGGGTTGGTAGTGCATATTCTGGAGTTCAGAGGATATCTAATTATGTGCCATGAGCAACATGTAGTTACTGAGCTATGACTAATGTGTGTGTTTGTGTGCATGTGTATGTGTATGTATGGGTGTATATATGTATAGATATTTGTATGCATGTATATATGTGTACATGGAAAGCGGACGTTAAACGATGATGATGATGATGATGATATTACATGTACATCTATATATATACATATACATGTATGCATATAGATCTAAATCTATATATATATATCTATACATATACGTGTATATATACATCTATATGTATACATATACATCTCTCTCTCTCTCTCTATATATATATATATACATCTATCTATATATATATATATATATATACATGTATATGGATACATTTGTGCAGATATATATATATGCATGTTTGTATGCCTGTATATATGTGAGAGTATAGTTTCACTGTAGTAGTTTCAGTATGAAAATGAAGCCACACATACACACACATGCACACACTACACACATACTTCAAACTGTCAAACACCTTTCTACTGACCATTCCTCTATGCACATGTGAAGAGATGCACAACTGCACAAAAAGACCACTACTCCTGCTACCATGCTACTGAATTCTTCCTACATCAAGTGACACAAAGTTCACTCACACACATATTAACAGACAAATCCATGCACACACACACACACCACACATACACACACATATGCACACACACACACACACACACTTGCGTGCATGCACATACCCACATATACCTCCTTCTCTTACACTCTCCTGTCTTAGAAAGAACTTTTTCCTCACCCATTCCCTTCCAGTCATTTCAAAATGTAACCACATGTGAATTGTTGGCAATTTTCTTCCTTCATCTTCTTTTCTATTGGACTTTCCTCTGTTTCTGAAGAAGTGCATTGCTCAAAACGTTAAACCATCTTTCTTTCCTTCCCTCAGCAGTCTGCTAATACTTCACATGTACCACGTCCTCATGTTGTTGTGTTTTTTTTTTTTGTTTGTTTGTTGTTCTTCTTTTTTGGGATTTACTACATTTATATATATATATATATATATATATATATATATACTCTTTTACTCTTTTACTTGTTTCAGTCATTTGACTGTGGCCATGCTGGAGCACCACCTTTAGTCGAGCAAATCGACCCCAGGACTTATTCTTTGTGAGCCTAGTACTTATTCTATCGTCTCTTTTGCCGAACCGCTAAGTTACGGGGACGTAAACACACCAGAATCGGTTGTCAAGCGATGTTGGGGGGACAAACACAGACACGCAAACACACACACACACATACATATATACACATATATACGACGGACTTCTTTCAGTTTCCGTCTACCAAATCCACTCACAAGGCTTTGGTCGGCCCGAGGCTATAGTAGAAGACACTTGCCCAAGGTGCCACGTAGTGGGACTGAACCCGGAACCATGTGGTTGGTAAGCAAGCTACTTACCACACAGCCACTCCTACGCCTATATATATATAATATCTGGAAAGTTTGCCACAAACAGTTATGCTACACAGAAAATATTGTCAAATGAATAAAGAAATTTGAAATGATTTGAGAAATTGCTTTACCCCTTTCTTTCTGGTTGAAACAATTACATACCAAGAGGAGAAATTCATCTTTTGTCTTGCGGCAAACTTTCCTACGGCCAAAAATCCTGAGGCGAATTTTCCTGTGGCAAACTTTCCTAGAACCATTGTGTGCATGTGTGTATTAAACTCTTCAGAAAGTTGAAATAAGGCATCTTATCCGAGATAGGGAGTTGAGCAGATGCTAAATATTATGTACCTGTCTTTCTGACCTCATATTTCAGCAAGGTCATGAAAGGAATTATCAGTGACAGACTGATTATGTATTCTGAGAAGAAAATTACTTGTTAAGTAAGACTGAACATGGTTTCCATCCAGGTAGAATCTGCTTCATACAACTGCTGCAGCAGTTGATAAACTAATTAAATGTAGTTGTGGTATATGAGGGCTTTCAAAGACAACTAAGATTAAGACATGGATGAATTCAGAAGCTAGGAGACACATGAAAGAAAGAATAAGTATTCAGTTTCTTTTATGATTTGTTCAACTTGCTTACAGAAAGGAATATTAGGGAATTGTAACATTCATTACATTTTCAGTGATATTAGTAGTGTAACTGAATTTATAATCTACAATCTAGTATTGAAACTAACTTGCAAGCTTGAAAGTTTAGCTCCTACTCCATGATACTCCTGTATATTATGCAAGCTTAATTCAACTAGTGAATGTTTCCCTGTCTCTGATAAAAAATTTTTAACTTTCATACATTATTTGAATAGCTGTCACTCATCTTCAGCTAGGTTTATCATTGTTTACAACACTTTAAAACATGGCAATGACATGTCAAAATTGTAACTTTATCATAGTCATAGCAACAGAAAGTCGTTTTTCTTGAATGACTCATATCAGTCATTTTGCTGAGTAATTTTTATTTATTCTAACTTAGGTCTAGTACAATTAACGATAAGATTGCCAATAACTATTATAAAAGAAAACAATTAAAAGAAACCATCATTATTATTATTAACTTTGCCCTTTCATCCTTTCAGGGTTGATAAATTAAGTACCAGTTGCATACTGAGATCGATGTAATCAACTAGTCCTTTCCCCAAAATTTCAGGTCTTGTGCCTATAGTAGAAAGGATTATTATTATTATTATTATTATTATTATTATTATTATTATTATTAAGGCATTGAGCTGGCAGAATTCTTAGCATGCTGGAGGGAATGCTTAGTGGTATTTTGCCTGTTGCTACATTCTGAGTTCAAATTCTGCTGAGGTCAACTTTGCCTTTCGACCTTTCGGGGTAGATAAATTAAGTACCAGTTGAGTACTGGGGTCAATGTAATTGACTTAACCCCTCCCCCAAATTTCAGGCCTTGTGCCTATAGTAGAAAGAATTATTATTTCTATTATTAAGGCGTTGAACTAGCAGAATTGTTAGCACACAGGGAAAAATGATTAGCAACATTTCATCCATCTTTACGTTCTGAGTTCAAATTCCGCTGAGGTCAACTTTGCCTTTCATCTTTTCAGGGTCAATAAATTAAGTACCAGTGAAATACTGAGGTCGATGTAATCGACTAGTCCTCTCCCCACAAAACTTCAGGCCTTGTGCCTTTAGTAGAAAAGATTATTATTATTATTGAAGACATCACACAGCATCCAATATTGTGACGTTGTTGTTGTTGGCACTCCATCGCTTATGACGTCGTGGGTTCCAGTTGATCCGATCAACGGAACAGCCTGCTCGTGAAATTAACATGCAAGTGGTTGAGCACACCACAGACACATGTACTCTTAACGTAGTTCTCGGGGATATTCAGCGTGACACAGTGTGACAAGGCTGACCCTTTGAATTACAGGCACAACAGAAACAGGAAGAAAGAGTGAGAGAAAGTTGTGGCGAAAGAGTACAGCAGGGTTCGCCTCCATCCTCTGCTGGTGTGACATTGTAGATGGCAGATATTGTGTGTGCTGTCTCTCAAGCCACAAGGACCATAGATGGTATTTTATGCAGTATGCGTGTAGTTCCAAATACAGCAAATTTTTGCAATACACCAAAATTGTAGGATATTTCTAAAGTATCCAGATGTTACTTCAGGTTGGGTGGTATTGAACGCCAATGTTCTGATGACAATAGGGACAACCTTTATGTTTGACTCTTGCAGCTGACCTTGGTGGTCTCAGTTTTCAGGTCTCCATTTTTGTTGACCTTTTCTCTTTCTTTCATGATAATATGTTGATCTCCTGGCACTGCCATATCAATTATTAGGCACTCTTGTTTATTCCTCCATTTACCAAATCCACTTACAAAGCTTTGGTCGGCCCAAAGCTATAGCAGAAGACACTTGCTCAAGGTGCCACGCAGTGGGACTGAACCCCAAACCATGTGGTTGGTAAGCAAGCTACTTACCACACAGCTACTCATCATATTTTTTTTACTTGTATCAGTCATTTGACTGCAGCACTGCTGTAAATGTTTATATTAGTCAAAGAAATCAACCCCAGAACTTATTCTTTGTAAATCTAGTACTTACTGTATCAGTCTCTTTTGCTGAACTGCTAAGTTACAGAGACTTAAAAACACCAACATCAGTAGTGAAGCAATGGTGGGGTGACAAACACAGACACAAAGACACACACACACACATATATAAAAACACGACTAGCATCTTTCAGTCTTCATTTATCAAATCCACCCACAAGGCTTTGGTCAGCCCAAGGTTATAGTAGAAAACACTTGCCCAAGGTGCCACATAGTGGGACTGAACCTAGAACCATGTAGTTGGGAAGCTCTTTACCACATAGCCACACCTGTGCCTATATATATATGCTTGTGAATATGTATGTATAGAGATGGTTCTAGATATGGCACTTGCATGAAAGAAGAACATGAGTAGAGATTAAAAATTCACAACAGCCATTTCAACAGCATTTTTTCATTGATGAATAGTTCAATAATCATGATTACATCATGAAAAAATCCACTTTTGTCAGGTGATTTTAAACATAGGTAAGAGAAAAATTCAAATCAACTCACTTTGCCAGGCATTGGCATAACAAGTGAGTATATTTAAAGAACCATTAAAATTTAAAGAAACTGTTAGCAATACATATAGGGCAGATATTGGTGACAATAAATTTTGTAGATCACTATCATAATCATGTATTCTATAAGGCCTAAAGAAGCAATAAAAGAGGACTGAGGAAGAAAAAGTAAAAAAAGGATTATAGATGGGAAAGGGAAGAAATTGGCCTTGTAAAGCAAAAGTTTGAGTTGGTGCCAAAATTCTTGTGACCATTCAAGTTTTTTTTTTGACTTTCAGTCTTGTTTCAGTCATTAGACTGTGGTCATGCTGGGACACTGCCTTGAGGAATTTTAGTACTTATTTTTCTTTTTGAGTCTAGTACTTATTCTATCATTTTTTTTTTTTTTGCCAGACTGCTAAGTTACGGGGATGTAAACACACCAACACTGGCTGTCCAGTGGTGGTGGAGGACAAACACACACGCACACATGTATATATATACAAATACAACAGGCTTCTTTTCAGTTTCCATCAATGAAATCTACTTACAAGGCTTCAGTTAGCCAAGGGTTATAATAGAAATCACTTGCCCAAGGTGCCACACTATGTGACTAAACCCAGAACCATGTGGTTAGGAAGTACCACACAACCACACTTGCAACTGTTTCATTTCTAGAAATATGTCTTTCAAAAAAACAATGGTAGCTACTAACTTTTGAGCCTTCTGTGTATATATTCATTTTTACTTTTTCAAATGATAATTCAGGCATTACAGGCAAATGCATACATGTAGACATTTCTTACTCTGTAATGACACTGAGCACAAGTTGAAATGGCTGTTGTGAATAACTGACTGCAAAGAGAGACCAAAACCTTTCAAAATAGATATGGTGAGAGTTAAAAATTATTTCATTACAATATAAGTTGATTAATAGGCATGCATTCTTAATACTTTAATCAAGCAATTACTGTGTAAAAACTGGAATTAGACCTGCAGCTCCATTCCTGTGTAGTAATATATTCAAGTATTCAATTATGACAAGTAATGAAACTTGAAAGACATATAACACATGTGACAGAGAGAATGCTGTAAGTCAAAATTTCAGACTTACCTGAGATTTTGAATCTATTGCTGTAATAGTGTGGCCTGTAATGGCAGACTGAACTGCAATGATATTTGCATTACTTGAAATTCTTGTTACAGATGTTACATAAACATTTGCATGCTAAGTTGACATAACACTTTGCAATAATAGCTGTGGAGGTGGTGGAATAGTCTGCTGCTGGGGAGGAAGATGGTTTGTTAGAGTAGCTTGTGGTAGAGGTGCATATGGCATACACTCAGGTTACATTGGCATTTCTTAAGCAGGAGGAACTTTTTGAAGCAGGGGTAGGATACCTTGTGGGGGTGGAGGTGAAGAAATACTCTGAAGAGAAGGAGGAGTAGCTGGAGCTATACTCTGTTGACAACTTGTTGGCTGCAACCCAGATGTGGGTGTAAATCAGTAATATTACTCTAACATTATGTGACCTGCCTTGACCAACAGCAGCCCTTTTTCTGGTAGCCATCTTGGACTTCCTCTGTTTCTCCATTTGGTAAGCTAAGCTTGAACAAGACTGGTTTCTGTTAGAAGCTTGTGAAGCTTATGGAGCCAAATCAAACTGTTTTAAACAATAATGCATGTAACTCCTACTAAATGTATTGAGTGCATTTCTCTTTTGTGTGTCAACTCACTCATGTATGTATGTAGTTATAGGAGTGGCTGTGTGGTAAGTAGCTTGCTTACCAACCACATGGTTCCGAGTTCAGTCCCACTGCGTGGCACCTTGGGCAAGTGTCTTCTACTATAGCCTTGGGCCGACCAAAGCCTTGTGAGTTGATTTGGTAGACAGAAACTGAAAGAAGCCCGTCGTATATATGTATATATATATATGTGTGTATGTATGTTTGTGTGTCTGTGTTTGTCCCCCCAACATCGCTTGACAACCGATGCTGGTGTGTTTACGTCCCCGTAACTTAGCGGTTCGGCAAAAGAGACAGATAGAATAAGTACTAGACATCCAAAGAATAAGTCCTGGGGTCGATTTTCTTGACTAACGGTGGTGCTCCAGCATGGCCGCAGTCAAATGACTGACTGAAACAAGTAAAGAGTATGTGTGTGTGAGTTTAGAGGGATATATTATCCGAGTAGATACCATGGTAGCTCTCAGTTATATTCCAGGTCACAACTAACCACATCAACTGGTATTTAATGCCCATGACTACTAACCAATAAACAACTAACTGAATTCAGTTCATGTTGAGCCAAGCTGGTTGAAGCAGTGTGAACAAAGCTGCACAGAGAATTATGCCTGGTTGCATGAGCAACTGCTCATACTGTGCAGTGGAAACACATGTAGGTTAATGTAACCATAAATATATGCTGAATGACATTGCAAAATAAAAGGCAATCAATTTTGAGGATGTACCAATCTCCATATTCTCTATCATTATAATTATTGCAAATATATATATATATATATGTACAGGGTTGGACAAAATAATGGGAACGCCTTAAAATTTCAAACAAATTTATTTTAATATGGGGTAGGACCGCCTTTGGCAGTAATCACAGCTTGAAATCTACAAGGTATGGACTCATACAAAGTTTGAATTGTTTCCAAAAGAATTTTTGTCGATTCTTTAGCTAAAACAGCCTCCGGTTCCTGTAGTGATGATGGTGGGGGATATTGACTCCTTATTTGTTTTTCTAAAATGCACCATAAATGTTCAATAATATTGAGATATGGGGACTGTCATGGCCAGATAAGATGTACAACTTCACTAGAATGTTCCTCGTGCCATTCAGTAACAACTTTAGCTGTGTGAATTGGTACATTATCATCCTGAAAGATTGTGTTTCCATCTGGAAACAGTTCTGCAACCATAGGATGAATTTGCTGAGATAAAATGCTTAAACCGTCTTGACTATTAATTCTGCCATGAAGGGAAACCATTGGGCCAGCGGATTTCCAAAATATAGCTCCCCCCCACCAAGCAGTGGAAGAATGTTATATATATATATATATATATATATATATATATATATATATATATATATACATATATATATATATATAAATAATAATAAAGGAGTTACGACGCAAAAACGTATATATTCAAATGAACATATTTATCTACTTCATATTTATTTTTTTCTGCTATTTTGGTGATGATTTTTTGAATTAGCTTACCAATTATTTTTGTTGGTAGTTAATTTATAATATATTGATATATATATATATATATATATATATATATAAATATATATATATATATATATATATATATATATATATATATATATATAGGTATGTATGTATATGTATATATGTGTATATATGTATGTATATATATATATATGTATATATATATATATATATATATATATATATATATATATATATATATATACGTATGTATATGTATATATGTGTATATATGTATATAATCACCCTATAAACAGCCCAAATAACAGGAACCCACTCACTAATATCACTAACACCAACCACACACCATGCACCACCACAAACTACACCAGCAAAAAGATAATTATGGGTAACCCCAATAGAAACAACACCAAAATGAACTACGCCAAGGCCCATACACAAACCACTAACAACAACTAAAATAACCGCAACACTAATGCCGACAAACTGATATTAAATAAGATTAACAATATTAACAAAACAAATAACACAAAGTACGCAAATAAGTCCCAAAATAACAGCAGCTTCAAAAATAATAGTATAAACCTACACATCGGTATCAATAAAACTAAAGTCACCCAACGAACTAATATGAACCCGATTAATAGCAAAAAACTAGGCCCTTGAACCCACATGATCCCTATGATAATAACACCAATAGGACAGACAAAAGCAACACAAAAGTGAAACATAATCAAGATACATACAAACATAACTTCCCATGAATCATAAACAAGGAGGGAAGCTTCTATACTAGGAAAAAACAACACCAAAAATACACAAAATAGTGAAAATATCTGGCTCATAATCCCCTACACCATACACCTCAAATCAAATATAGTTTGCTCATTAATGAAAATCATACACAAACACCTAAACATTAATAATAAATACACAGAACTATTTAGGAATAAATCAGAATATGCCATAATCTGACTACTAACTTAGCCACAATAATAAGCTTCAATGAATAATAAAAAACTTGACAAATTCTATGAAACTAGAAAGATTGTGAACAATAAAAATAATAAGTAACCAACTAATAGGACTAAGCCCCCCACTAACGCAATGCATCCTGCTAACTTAGGTACAGACCTCAATAATTGCCCTCCACAATACAACACGGACGTAGACACATCTAATTATTTATGTGGCGGTTGTGATAGAACAAAGTGCCATTTCTCAAAGAGATGCAAGGCAAATAACATAGTTTACCAATGTGACATCCGCACAAATAACCAGACAAAATCATACATAGGTGCCACTAAGAACCAAATGATTCTCAGATATAATGCACACCAATCGAGCTTCATAAATAGGAATAAGACTAACTCAACAGGGCTAAGTACATACATTTGGGAACTTAAGGATAAAAAAATAGATTTTAGCTTAAACTGGCGTATACTCACAAAAACAACCTCCTACAACACCGCAAATAAAAGCTGCGATCTCTGCCAATCAGAACACCTACCTATACTTATGGCTAAACAACCCCTTCTGAATAGAAAATTTGAGAGCAACTTTTTTTTGTCTTCACATGGGCCTTTATGTATTTTCAAAATACTGGCAGAATAGCCTCTCTTGTCTTCATGCAGGCCTCTATACCTTTCATAATCCCAAACTTGAATACTCATCTATATAAGTCTAATTAACTGAGAAACACCTTAAACACTTACACACAAATAGTCACCCCGCAAACCCACTCGCCCTGCCACATTCCATAATAATACACTATGCACATACATAGTGCCCTTCTAGCATTAAGAACTTCCTAAACTCTAGCAATAAGATAATTATTAGCCATGTTACAGTTTTAAACCACCCAAAATTTGGTACGAGTTAGCTCCCTTTACACACTGTTAGAGTTACCCCCCTTAACCTACACCACCGGTGATAACTAATAGCAGAATATAAACAAATTGAATACACATGTTCAAAAAAAAATGTGCTCAATTAAACTACGAGCCCTGCACCTAAATAATACTCACCCCGCCCTAATTACCCAACTAAACTAACCAGTCTGCCACAATCAAACCTCTACCCAGTAAATTTACCAGTGCAAGAACAACATTTAATGGAATACTTACTACCTTTGATTATATTACCATCACATATATATCAATTATTTTCGCATCCTAACCCTTGCATCTGTCTATATTTGCATTCTGAAGAGATCTACTTAAACCAGTAAATTGAAACGATCGTAAACTTTTCTCTCAAGGCACTTACACTCTGTCGAGTATGCACACTTACATTACACATCCATTGGAGAATACTGGCTTCGTTTCTTGCAAGCTTACGCATGTCCTCAGCAGTCACTGCCCATGTTTCACTGCCATGTAGCATGGCTGTTCGTACACATGCGTCATACAGTCTGCCTTTTACTCTGAGTGAGAGGCCCTTTGTCACCAACAGAGG
This sequence comes from Octopus bimaculoides, assembly GCF_046866305.1. Classification (NCBI taxonomy): domain Eukaryota; kingdom Metazoa; phylum Mollusca; class Cephalopoda; order Octopoda; family Octopodidae; genus Octopus; species Octopus bimaculoides. Next base: position 46,643,631 of record NC_142930.1, on the reverse strand, counting down.
TAAGAGCTCTCTAAACTTTGCCTAGGCTATTCTTATTCTAGCAGCTACACTTTCAGTGCACCCTTCCCCGCTATAAACTTGGTCATCTAGGAAGCGGAAGCTATCCACTACTTCTAGTTTTTCATCCTGAAGTGTGGTAAAGGTTGTTTTCTGCACATTCTCACTGTTTATTGCTCCTGAGCGTCTACCACATACAAAAACTATCTTGCTAGTTAGCCATGCATATATATATATATGTATATGTATATGTATATATATATATATATATATATATATATATATATATATATATATACGCATATATATATAGACACACACACACACATATATATATATATATATATATATATATATATATATATATATATATAAATTCATTAATTAGAAATATTCAATAGGAATATGATATGCTGAATTTATATTGAGTGATCATATATATTATAGTATCAATAATATTAAAATTTTTTTTTATAAATTTCAAAATATTAATACAGTTGATACGAGCTATTATATATATTTATAAAAAACATATGTAGATATGTTGGAGTTAGGAAATCAATATTCAAAGCTTTCAAAAGGATATATGTTTTTTTATCACATGTGATATAAAAAATATATATCCTTTTGAAAGCTTCGAATATTGATTTCCTAACTCCAACATATCTACATATGTTTCTTTATAAATATATATATATAGGCATATATATATATATAACATTGGTAAGAAAGTTCTTGGACAAGTCATTGTTGCAAGTCATTGAAGCCGATCCAATGCAAACTGCACATCAACTTGCGGTACAGTTTCGCGTCTGCCATGTCACAATCATCAACTACCTGCATTGTCTCGGCAAGGTCATCAAGCTTGGAAAATGGGTGCCGCATGAAGTGACTAAAGCGAAGAAACGAGCATGTGTCACTGTATGTCAAAGTCTACTCTGGCGAAGCCGAAGATTCGATTGGTTGGAGTCAGTAATCACTATGGATGAAAAGAGGGTACTGTTGAGGTGCTGATGATCCTGGTGTAGCAAAGGTCAACAGCCAAAACCTTCAGCAAAAGGACCGCTCGTGCAAAAGAAGATTATGACCTCAGTTTGGTGGGATTGCCATGGGGTGATCATGTTGGATCCTCTCCCACACAATACCACTGTTGACAAGGATGTCTACTGCGAACAAATCGACCATCTAAAGATTGTGCTGGCCAAAAAACTCTCAAATTTGAAGAAGATAATTTACCACCAAGACAATGCGCCAGCACATCGTGCAAAGAAGACATCAGAGAAGCGGAAGAAGGTGGACTGGGAGATTATGATGCACGCGCCCTATTCTCCTGAGCTTGCCCTTTCTAACTACCACTTATTTTCTGCCTTGCAGCATGCGATTGGCAATGCAGAGTTCAAAAACGAAGACATGAAATCGTTCCTTTACAACTTTATTGATTCAAAGCCACGCAATTTCTGGATGTAAGGATTCAAAACTTTGCCTGAAAAATGGCAAAAGGTGATCGATAACGAGCGTCATTACCTTTTAAATTGATTGTTCTTTGTTGTTTTTTTAATTGTTAATAAAGTGATATGTTAAAAGTGTCCAAGAACTTTCTTAACAAATTCATATATATATATGTGTGTGTGTGTGTAGAATGTTAGGTGTGATGTACAGAATTAAATATTGAAAAAAAATCGTCAGAATTTTGGAAAAAAACTTCTTTCATTTATTTCATACTTTCATTTCCATATTAACGGTTTCATTCGTCCTTTGAACTTGTCAAATATAATTCTGTGAAAATACAGAAATCTTGCTTATTTATATAAAATGTGTTTTGGGGGATTTTGTTTATAAGAGAACATTGTCTTTGTTTTGTTTTTTGGGGTGAGGCTTTGGAGACAATGGAAGATGGATAAGCAGATAGACAGACAGACAGATAGACAGATAGATTGATAGTCAGACAGATAGAAAGATGGGTAGGGTAAAAGAGAGAGAGAAGGGCTATTCATTTTCCTACCCACATGATGAATACCACATATTCCCCTCCATTTTCTTATTGTTTTATATATATATATATATATATATATATATATATATATATATATACATATGCATACATATTTATATATATGTATGCACACACACATATATATATATATATATATATACGGCCATTTCAAGTGACTCCATTTAATTGAACAATGCAATCATTACATCAATTTAAATGCAGAGCAATCCTCAGCTGCATAAATACATAGAATTAAATTAAGTTAAAACAGATGGACACAGTATAATTTTACCTAAAGCCTCCAAGAAGGTAAGGAGATAGACAAAGATCAAGCTGTCTTGACTTCAGCTTAGAAGCTTCTAACATAAACAGGCATTTGCTACAAGTTTTTATAGATTCCTTTACATATTTTCATTTGCACCAATTGTTTTCTCATTTCTAAATAAAGCATTCATTGGTAATTTTACTTGTTTAATGCTGTTTGTTTCATTTCTTCACAAGAAGAAATACTGAATTTGTGTTCTAAATATTCTCCTCTCTAATTTTCAATTAATGTCTTCAAAAGCATTTTAAAACAAATTTTAATAAGACCACTTATTTAACAGAAAACTACACAGTTTTCATGTTATTTTCTTTCTTCGTTTAATGTCTATAGTTGATATTGTAATTGGTTAGCCCAAGTCAGCTTTGACTGAGCAGATCTATGATCAAAATGGATTTTTTAAAAATTATTTTATTTTAGACATTTCCTATATTTATATTATTCAATGTGTCCTTTTTAAAACTGTAGAGATGTGGTTTGTGAATGTTGCTTTCTAGTTGGTTGAGAAACCACATAATTCTGTTTAACAAATATAGAAGTTTTTAAAATATGAATCATGCAAGAAATGCTCTGTTAAAACAATTCTTTTATACATGTATTATATACATTTAGATGTTGAAATTAGAATGAACCAATAAGATATTCTCAAAATTTTCTGGCAGCAAATTGTTTCTTTGAGGACTTAAAATGGTTTCAAAAATAGAAAATAAATGTTTCATGCTAATTTGTGTCATTGGAACAGCATGAACAATTATAGCCAATTTATATACATCTTCAAATTTTATCTTCATCATATTCCACCAAGAAATTAAACAACTGTCTGCTGGAATTCTTTCAATATTTACAAAGTCCTTCAAGGACAATGTGATAGATTTTCTTGGAGTACTTGAATTTTTTTTGTTTTGTGCAGCCAATCTAAGCATGATTTCCAACTCATCTGATGTAGTAGGGACCATCTGCTCTGAAATGACATGAAATTCAGGTTTGGGATACATTGTGCATAGTGTGCCATTAAGTCTTATCAAATGACTAATAGCTTGTTCTTCTTCTGCTTCAGATAACATAACACTAAACCTAGGATCAAGATATAATGATGCTAATACTACTCCATTTTTAAGTAGTTCATTTTCTTTTACATTCATTGCAGCAGTGATATTGTGAGCTAGTAGACAATTAATTTTAGATATTTCACTTTTGCAAACAAACCACACCTTATAGAAATCTCCTGGAGTTAAATTTTCTTCTTGTAATTGCACTATAGCTTTTTTAGCAGGTTCCAGTACATGTACAATTTCTTGTAATTCCTCCCAGTATTTAAGAGAAAGTTTCACATCTACTCCAATTATTTCAACAAACTCTTCAATAAATGGTCGGAGTACCATTAAGCGATAGATCATTTCATATGTTGAGCACCATTGTGTCACAACATCAACAATAGGCATATGACATTTCCGAGTTTTTAAAATATTCATTATAGCCGGGTTCTGCAGTCTTTTAGAAAGTTTTCTAGCATGAGATATAGTGTTTGTATACAATTCCCTGTTTAAAGCATCTTTTACTACATGTAGCAAGGCATGAGCAGCACATTTGACAAGGAAACAATTCCCTATTTTTATATCTTCCACACCACATACATTACTATCTTCACTAATAGTCTGAGCCCTGCCATCATTTCTAGCATTATCAATAATGATTGAATACACTTGATTTATACTCAAGTTGTATTTTGATAGCACATTTGTAACTATTTCTTTGATATTTTCTCCTGAATAAGTTGAAGAAAAGTTTGTCACAGATAATGTTCTGATTTGAAGAGAGGTTCTAGTAATAAAATGGGCATTGATAGCTAGCAGAGATTTATCTAAGTGAGAGGCAATATCAATTTTAAGGGAAAACATTCTGTTTTGCAGCTCTCCACTTATTTGATGTACAATTTCTGCAGCTCTCTCATCAACTAAAGTTGAAATTTTCTTTCTATCCATTGTTGTATTAAGAGCTTTTTTAATTGGATCCAATATTTTACATAAACCACTATCTTCTATTGCAGGAAAAGGTATCCCATTCAAAGTTACCATCTCAATCACAGCTTTATTAAATGTTCTTATGTTCATTGGAATATTAATTGTTGGACAAAATATATCCTGAACAGTACTCTTTGCGAACTTGCCATCAATGTGGTTTGGAGCTTTTTCATCAGGTAACCGAGATCGTTTATCCGTCGATGCATGACGTCTTCTAATCAGGATTTCAAACTCAGTTTTGTGGTATCTCTCCAGATGTTTCATTAGATTAGTAGCGCAGGGATGTCTCAGAACCATAGGACAACCCATAACATTACAAGATGCTGTTGCTTGTTTCTGAGTACCGACTATTGTAAAATATGTATATACTTCATTAGTTTTGGCGCGGCCCATTTTTAAAAAGTAAAAAAAAATGTTATAAATGTTTAGCAGACAATATATGCAATGGAAATCTTCATTTCAATAGCCTATGTAAGAAATTAGAAATACAAACTAAGGGGCACGAAAATAATTATAGGGAAAATTTACTTCGAAGTAAACAGATTGTAAATACCGTTACTTACTGATTTCTTCAATTAGGGAATATAGTTTATTAGCCTCGTAATTACATGAAGACAAAGAATACTGCTACATTCCACGTTTTTAAAACAGCTTAGTGAATTGGAATTTAAAATAATATTTAGAATATTCATAACCCGAAGCCGAGAAGGAAAAAAATAGAAACTGAAATTCTAACTGGAATCGAAATTCAATCGAAGTCTTTTATTAATGCTTTATATCAATTCAAATAAAATCTCAGTTTGTTAGAGTTTCGATTCGGTTTCTAATTTTAATTTCAGCTTTTTAAAAATCGTTTCGCTTCGATTTCTACCTCTGTATCTCTTATTCAATTGAATGGAAACACCGGTTGTTTATAATTTCAAAATGAATAACAAAACCTGGAAAGGGAAAACCTTTGAACTGAATTTCCTTATCTTAAAATATCTACTATAATTTATAAATTATATAGGGTTACGGTATATAATTATAAACCATAAACTAATGTACTAGTTCCACGAGTTTATACGACTGGTTAGAAGAAGCAGCCAAATCATACCTCAACATCTAAAATACGAGAAAATAGTGTATGTATAAAAAAAATTGCGAAAGGAAAATTTTTTGTAAAAGAAAAGGTGTGTTTCTCAATTTGTATTTCTGTTTGAGAATATGTACAATCTTCATTAGAATCATTATCAACATTTTAAGATCGATCTAACGAAGGAAATACGTTGCTGCTCGACCAGCTGGCAATCGCTTCCGGTAAGACTTCCGCCCCCTCCCCACACCCCTTTTTCTTTTTTTTCTTTCATTTTTTTCTACCCCACCCCATTTTCCGCTACAGAGAATATGTTTCGGACGCCAAGAATAAAAGATGTTTTATGTGATACATTCTACCAGTATACGAAGTTTGAAAGTGTTTAGTTACAAAAAATTAATTTCTCGATCTGCCGGTCAAAAGGAAAAGATCCGTAAAATTTAACAAAATCTATTTGCAGTGACAATGGCAGCTGCGGAAGCCTACAACGTCATGCGACGAACGACGAAGAGAGAGGAGAGAAAAACTGCCGTGGGAGGCAGCGAGCGTTTATAGGCCGGTTGTTTCAAGTGCCAGAGATCGCACATGGCAAGGGACTGCGCGGAGACAAAACCCAAACCCATTTGCTATTGGTGCAGGTAGGTAGTGCATATCACTCGAAACTGCAATCAGGGAAAAGGCCACGGAGAAATTGCTGTCCTTCACACCCCTCCCCCCGCGAACAAGTCGAGGCTCTCGTGCAGTCGCTGCCCATAATTGAAGTCCTGGTTAGAGGAAAAGCGTTCAAAGCCCTCGTGGATACGGGCTGTACAACGTCTCTCGTGACCCCAAGGATGACAAAAATGTGGACGGGAACGAGTAGTGTTAGGGCGATTGACGGCAGCGAAATTGGATGTAAGGGTAGCACTGAAATGGAGATGACGGTGTGGAGCACAACACTGAGGATGCGGGTAATTGTGATCGACCTTGTGGTAGACGGAATTGATGTGGTGATCAGCATGGACGCGATCAACCGCCTATGAGGTGTCAGTGTCAGTGGAGACATGGCTTCATTTGGTGGTGCAGGGCAATCATGCGCTGTGAGTCTACAACAAGAAAGGGGGAAGAGCGCCTCCACCGCCCGGGGTAGGCTTTGTACTGCCCCCACCATTGAAGATAAAGATTTTCAGGCCGTGTTCGACGGTCAACGGTGGAGGTGGAGTGACGCTGGAAAGGGGTGGGGCCCAAAGCTGAAGAACAAGCTAAGCTGTTCTCAACATACCCTGAAAAGAGATGTCAGGAGTGAGTTTGAAGGAGAGGTAGAGAGATGGATCGAGGAGAGTATTCTAATCCTATGGACGGAGGAAGTGAAGAACGGAGTGCTGCTACTAAGAGCAGTCGCGCAGCCAACGGAGTGCAAGGTCAGGCCGGTACTGAACTTTCGAGAGCTGAATGAGCATGTATCGTGCAACACAGGCGGCAAGGTGACTGGTGTCTGCAGAGAGACGTTGCGAGAATGTAGACGGATGACGAGGGCAGCATCAATTGTCGACTTGAAGTCGGCATTTCTGCAGATCGACGTGAACAAGAAATTGTGGAAGTATCGGCTGGTGAGATACAAAGGCCAGACATACTGTTCGTCTAGGCTGGGTTTCAGGCTGAATTCTGTACCAAAGATCATGGCAACAGTGCTCAAATCTATCCTGGGAAATTTGGACAAGGTAAAAAAAAGCCACCAATTCCTGGACTACATCCTCGTAGACTAGATTGTAGTGTCTGTCGCAGAGGTTATAGGTCACTTAAAAAAGTTCGGGCTGATTGCGAAATTACCGGAGCCACAGCATCTAGGGAAAGTGTCTTCTACTATAGCTCTAAGCCAACCAAAGCATTGGGAGTAAATATGATACAGAAACTAAAAAGGAACCCTTTGTGTGTGTGCGCGCGCGCATACACACACACACACACATATATATATATAAGCAATGTTAATTCTCTAAATGAAGTATTAACAGTAACTGCACGATAAAGTGAAGTGTATTGCCACTTAAGTGTGGCTGACCCCTAGGGGTGGGTGTTACTGTTGCTTTAGCCCCAGGAGGACATCTCCTCCAGCTGGCTTATCGACACACTACTGTGTCCTGTTTGTTTTGCCAAGGGAAGTTACCCCTCTCATCTTGATCGTATATATATATATATATATATATTTCCATCTACCTTTAATTTTTACTAGTTCCAGTCTTTCGACTGCGGCTATGCTGGGATACTACCTTGAAGGGTTTTAGTAGAACAAAGTGACCCCTTCTTTCTTTTCTTTCTTAAAGTCTGGAACTTTTTCTACTGTACTCTTATTGCTAAACCGCTAGGTACGGGTACATAAACAAACCAATATTGATTGTCAAGTAATTTGGGGACAGACAGAATCATACGCGCGCGCGAACTTTAGGTTAGTTAAAATATGTTTGTGACTTCCAAAGACAAATTCACTGCAGTTACCACGTAGAAAAAAATTCTCTCTTATGGTAAATGATGTAAAAACATCTTATCTGCCCAGCGTTGCCCTTACAGGATTCCCGAACGCAACGTTTCTAGCTATTCAACCATTATCAAATGGGAAATACAATAAAAAAAAGTACGTCTGGGTGGATTTAAAGCCTAAGCTTTAACTAAACATTGACTGAGTTGGGCTGTTGGACCGCGAGGCCGGAAGAAATTCAGCAGTACCAGCGCCAGGCAATGTTTAGGCATAATGAACTTGAGGTTAGTTGAAATATGTTTGTGGCATCTTTCAACTTCCAAAGGCAAATTCACTGCAGTTACCACGAAGAAAAATTCTCTCTTAAGTGTTTTTGGTAGAGATGGACTATATGTAATCTGAACCTTTCCCCCCCTTATTTACGGTCAGGGTTTGAGTTAGGGTTAGGTTTACCCCGTGGATCTATATAAAAACCGGGGGGGGGGGATCGAAATTTTGAAATTGAGATTTAAAAAATCTTTTTTTCAGAATCGGATTCGCCATAGTCTGAAACATAGGATTCCGTAAAAAAAAAAAAAATTTAAAAGGAGGGGGGGGGTATACCCAGATTACATATACTCCATCTCCACCGTGTTTTTTACACCCGTCCAACATCAACTTTTTTTAACGCATTCATTTGTGCTTCTGTGGATACCTGCTGCTCGGTAACCAGCAGACACGAGGGAGGCCTCAGCATGCTAGAAATAACAGCCATATTTTCCAAATCACATTTCAAACTTCTCATAAAACGAAAGAAAACCTTGAACAATATTAGTCCAAGATGTCAAAATACAAATCCTTCAGTTGTTGAAAAGTTAGGAATCCAAAGAAAATTTTAAAAGTTTGGGTTACGTATTCGATACGTTCAACAAAATATTTTATGAATAAAGGGTATCTATTTATCTATCTCCTTTATATAACTAAATAAATAAGTAAATTATCAATCTCTCTACCTATCGTTATTCTTATGTCTATCTACTTGATTGTCAATCCAAGTTAATAATTAATTAAACTATCTATTTACAGATATCAAACTAGTATAAATAAAACTATAGGCGGAGTTCTAATTTAAACACCCAATATAACCCATCATCTTTTTGTATTTTTTGGAACTTTCAAAAAATTCTTGCGGATTTGAGTTCTACACACAGCGATTCAAACGATTATGGAAAGAGTGATTTTTTGTGTGTAATTTAAAGGCGATTTAACTGATATTTTACCATATTTCACGACTACTTGATACTTTCCTCGTTTCATTGTCACTCGGACATGTATTGATGTTTTACAATATTTTTCTCCACATAAACACATTTAATGGAATGATGATGCACCCATGGATAGTCCATCGCTAGGATTTAAGCAAAAAAATTCAGACTGTATTTTAAACTCTGATTTTAAAAAAATTCGAAAAAGAATGGAAGTTTTAGGATTTGGTGGGGGAAGGGTTTTAAAAATTAAAAAGAAAAATTCTCTTCTTAATTGTATGAATTCCCGCAAAAAGTATGAAAGGCAAAGTCGACCTTCGTGGAATTTGAACTCAGAACATTTCGCCTGGCATGTTAACGTTTCTGCCAGTTCGTATCCTTATTGTCCGAGAAAATATTGTTTCTACTTTGTCCTGAAACCAGCACACAGACGCATCTTATACCTTTTCTACTTGTTTCAGTCAGACCGTGGCCATGCTGGGGCACTGCCTCAAAGAATTTTAGTTGAGCAAACCACTCCCTGTACTTATTATTAAACTTTTCTGAAAATCCCCAAAGGTAAAAAAAAAAAAAGGTATATGGGATGCTTAAATCAGAATTCCCCCAAGGAATCTACTCAAACATAAACTTATGCAGCCATCATTGGCGACCCATGGATCTTTCAATCCATCTTAGTAAATGCTGATTTCAAATTTTTGGCTCCATCGAATCCAGGACTCAACTGGTACATATTTCATTGACCTTGAAAGGATGACTTCGGCGGAATTTGAACTCAGAATGTAAAGACGGACAAAATTCTGCTAGCTCACCGCCGCTTTCTTTGTAATTATTACATATCTGTCGGACTACTATTTATAGTGTTCACAATAAAACGGTCACCGTGCTTGTGTATATTTCCTGTTAAGTGAAATCCGGTTGCTTGTTGCATCATCCTTTTAGTATAAAAGTGTATTTCTTGCACTTTCCGTTTCATAAATCTTTTCCTTTCTTCGGTTGACTGGTCACGGAAATCGGTGCTCAAGATGTCCAGCGGTGAGAAATGCCATTATTTTAAATTTTTATTCTGTAATTGACGTGTAATAACTAATATGAACGAAACTTGCCAACGTGACTGCATACCGGTAATTCTCAGTATGACGGAATTAGAGCGAGCTTTCGATTACTGAGACTGTTGTGAAAGAAAACTGTTTTGAAAGCTAAAAATATCCGAAAGCATTAATAATAATAATTATTATTTGTAATTCTTTCTAATTTTGGCACAAGACCAGCAATTTTAAGGAAAGGGGTTAGTCGATTACCCAAGCGGTACTTATTTGACCGACCCCGAAAGGATGATAAACAAAGTCGATCTCGGTACTACTAAAGCAGCGCGGACCCGAACGCGCAGTCGCGCGTCCGTGCTACCTCGTCTTGAGTGCTCGATCCTAACCCTAACCCTATCCCTAACCCTAACCCTGTCCCTAACCCTATCCCTAACCCGCGTGTGCAAATGAATACGTGTTTAGGGTTAGGGTTAGGATCGACCACTCACGACTAGCTAGCGCGAACGCGCGACTGCGCGTTCGGATCCGCGCTGCTTTAGTAGTACCGTCGATCTCGGCGTAATCTGAAATCCCAGCATAATAATAATAATAATAACGAACGCCCTAATGATGATGAAAGAAGGAAATAACTGGGTCTTGAAACAGCTAAACAAAGCTCGTGTATCTTGTTTGGTATCTCAGTGCTTCTAGTTCAAATCTAGCTAGCCTTACTTTTACATTTATTTCCGTGAAACTCCGTAAAAATACCTACATTATCCCAAAGTAAGGTGATCCTTGATTATGGCTGTCTACTTTTACTCTTTCGAACTGCGAATATCTGCGCAATGCTTTTATGTTTCTTCATCATCATCGTTTAACGTCCGCTTTCCATGCTAGCATGGGTTAGGCGATTTGACTGAGGACTGGTGCAACCGGATGGCTACAACCTGATTTGGCAGAGTTTCTACAGCTGGATGCCCTTCCTAACGCCAACCACTCCGAGAGTGTAGTAGGTGCTTTTACGTGTCACCGGCACGAAGGCCAGTCAGGCGGTACTGGCAACGGCCACGCTCAAAATGGTGTATTTTATGTGCCACCCGCACAAGAGCCAGTCCAGGGGCACTGGCAACGATCTCGCTTTTATTCGAAGAAAAATAAAATACAAAAATAAATATTTACTTTCTTAGTCCCAGATCGCCAAACAAAACGACAAAATGATTAGCGCTGTTTGACGAAGTCAAAGTAGGTGTTTGACCCGAGCAAAAAATAAAAAGTGCAATAGGTGTAAAATAACATGTAATAAATGAATATGAAAAAAAAAAGTGCGCCGGCGAACGAGGGGCAGGGGAGAGGACTCGGAAAATTCTCATGCTTTGAGTACTGTCACCACTTTCCCATTGGTCGGCGAAATTTTTTTCTTCATATTCGTTTACTACACGTTATTTTACACCTAGTACACTATTTTTTCAATTTTTGTGGCAGTGGGTGGGGTTCGGACTCCAATAATTCACATGTTTTTTTTGTTTTGTTTTTTTTGCTCCGGTCAAACACAGGAGTTTGACTGTAAATCGCTATATTCAAGGATCACCTTAATATTCTAATGTACTTTTCCCTGATTTCCTGTCTTTTCAAATCAGTAACTCAGTAGATGTCCAGTTCAGTTTCAAGTCTCGCAGATATTGACTTTGGTGCACCGATTATGTATATATACATATATACATTTGTGTTGGATAAAAGAAAATTGTATCTCATTCTTGTTCATGTGAACTCGGATTACGTTTACAGTTACTTATTTGTGGGGGGTGGGAATCTTGTTTCTTTGTACAATGAAATAGAACTACATCAGCAAAATCTTATACTAGTTACTTCATAGTGCAATCTACGTATTTTTATTCCGCTATAGGCATAGGAGTGGCTGTGTGGTAAGTAACTTGCTTACCAACCACATGGTTCCAGGTCCAGTCCCACTGCGTGGCACCTTTGGCAAGTGTCTTCTACTATAGCCTCAGGCCGACCAAAGCCTTGTGAGTTGATTTGGTAGACGGAAACTGAAAGAAGCCCGTCGTGTATATGTATATATATATATATATATATGTGTGTGTGTGTGTGTGTGTGTCTGTTTGTCCCCCAACATTGCTTGACAACCGATGCTGGTGTGTTTACATAACCTGTAACTTAGCGGTTTGGCAAAAGAGCCAATAGAATAAGTACTAGGCTTACAAATAATAAGTCCTGGGGTTGATTTCTTCGACTAAATGCGGTGCTCCAGCATGGCCACAGTCAAATGACTGAAACGAGTAAAAGAGTATTTCTGCAATATATAGTTAAGTACCATTTATATTAACCATTTTCACTTCATATATACTTTTATTTTCACGATCATATTGTAGTATTAATCAGACACCTGGTTTTACGCAAAGAATTTGGTGAGGCATACCTGCTTAGATGATTTGTTAAAGCATATTTGTATCAGGGAGTAGTCAGTGTAGAATTGGCATAACTTCAAGTTAAATGTGTTGAAGTAATAGAGGATTCAAGGATCAGAGAGTATATAGTTGGATAGTTGAACTATGTTGTCTTGATTAGGCAATGATCAGTCTATTTGGCAGGACCAAAGCCAGTGGTGGTTAGGTGAAGGCTAGGTCTGAAGGAAAAAAAGGAGATTTGTTCACTAGAAAGTTATTTTATTGTCTCCTAGTGTAGACAGTTCAGAATAGTTCAAGGTAGTAGTGCTTAAATGTTTCTATCTCATCTTCCTGGTTGTTATAGATTTAATACACACACACACACACACACACACACACACACACACACACACACACACACACACACGTGTGTGTGTATATATATATGAATTCTCTGAGCAACTTTATGTATAAGTTAGGTATGATTCATTGTGTTTCTTATCTATATATATAAAAATGAGAATGTGTGTCTGTCTGTCTGTCTGTGTGAATCCCTAAAACTCGAGAACTATGCAACCAATTTCATTCAAATTTTACACATGCCTTACTTAGGGTTCCAGTTGTGTTTTAGTCAAAAAAAAATTATTAACTTCTTGCAGAGTTCGAGCACACGGCAACATAATATCTCCTCCACTATTTAAGTATTACGTGTCAAAAGTGAAACAAAAACACTCATGTCAAATACTTTCACTTTAAAAATGAAACTATTCCACTAACTGAAACAATCACATTTCGATACCGTAGTGACAGATACTTTCACAGAGACAGAAAGAGAGAGAGAGAGAGATGTATATGTATACATATACATGTATATGTACACCATTTCGATACTGTAATGACAGATACTTTCAGAGAGAAAGAGAGAGAGAGATAGAGAGATATATATGTATACATATAGATGTACACGTATATGTATATATATATATAGATCTATACATACATGTATATGTATACATATGTGTAGATGTATATATATATATATATATATATATAGATGTACATGTAATATGTACACATATATACATATATACATGCATACAGATATCTATACATATATACACCCATCACACACACATACACATGCACACAAACACACATTAGTCATTTGTTTTCTTATCCAAAACTACGTCAAAAGTACGGAATGGATCTTTATGAAATTTGGAAATTATATTCTTTGCATAACGGCCATAACTCCCATGAAAATTCATATATTTTTGATGTTGATGAAATTTTAACCCGAACATAACAGATGAGCATTATTTAGAAAATGATGTCACATGTTATCGAGGCTACCATTCTTTCTGGATGTGCAAAAGGGGATGATGTCTTTATTCCAAGAATTCCTCTTACTCCATCAGGAGCAGACATTCCTTTTACATTCAGAAGACTACAATTGCCCCTTCGTGTGACTTTTGCCATGTCCATAAACAAATATCAGGGTCAAACACTGTCTGTAGCTGGTCTTCTCTTGGAAGAGCCCTGCTTCTCACAAGGACAACTGTATGTTGGCTGCTCAAGAGTGGGCAGCAACAAAAAACCTATTTGTATATGCTCCACAAGGGAAAACAAGGAACATAGTTTACAATGAGGTGTTATAATCACAACAGCAAGAAAGTATGTACATGATCACCTTCTTTTACGAAACTTCATTGACTTTCATATATTTATATTGATATACATATATATACGTGTGTTTGGGTGTGTGTGTGTGTATATATACATCTCTATATATAAAGATGATGCGTAGTCTAGACGGCGTTTTTAGATTTCATTATTCTCTTTAACCCTGGCAACGCCGGGTATTTCTGCTAGTATGTAAATATTTTAGCTTTCATTTTGTACAAGTTTTATATGGTTATAGATTTTCATTTGTATTGAAGGTGAAAGCCTGATAAAATATCTAGCTGTATGTCATTACCCTTCCTGCTTTCTCTCATTGCACATGTACCACTTCAGTTTAGGTGCATAATTCAATTATACCTGTTATTAGGTCAGCCTTAAGTGAGCAGACCTATTAACAAAATCACATAAGCCATGATTATTCCGTTTTTGTTTAAGATGTAATGTATCTAGAACTATATTATACTGGATACATGTGTCACCTTCTCTTTAGAAAACAGTGGGATGTGATTTGAGGAATATCTGGCTTCTGTTTCTAGCAAGTAAACTGACTACATACAGGTGACTTTTCACAGCACCTTTTGAATAACCAAAACAGAAATTTTATGTAGTTGTTCATTAGCTCCAGATCAGTCTTGAGTAGAATTATAATCAAAATCTTTCCAGGCATGACCGTCTTGCCTTTTCTTGCAAGTTCAAATATTTAATACCATATGGTCAAATTGAAGTCATTCCTATTAACTGTTTTAAGATGGTAGACTGTTTTTTAAAGAAAATTAACTGCCACTGCTAGTAGGTCAAGTGACCATGTGAACACACCCAATGGGTGATTAGATTCATCATCATCATCATCATTGTTTAATGTCCGCTTTCCATGCTAGCATGGGTTGGACGATTTGACTGAGGACTGGTGAAACCGGATGGCAACACCAGGCTCCAATCTAAATTTGGCAGAGTTTCTACAGCTGGATGCCCTTCCTAACGCCAACCGCTCAGAGAGTGTAGATTAGATAAGATTTTTATCTCTTGTATGATGACATACGTGACTGCCATTATGAAATACATTACAAAATCAGAGAACTATTTATAACTAGCGGAGGTACCTGTCTCCCCAAAAAAGTACACTTATGTGTTGTTCTAATGTGACTAGAACTTCTTCTATTTTTGTAAGGCAGTTTTCAAACTGGCCTGCCCACTTTCTACTGACCATTGTCCACAACCACTCCCAAATTATTCCTGCTACTAATTCCTTCCACAACATTAAATGACACACACACTAACAGATAAACAGCCAAACCACACACACACACACACATACATACGTACATACACGTTCTGTTATCACACACACACATACAGACCCACGCGCACACACACATACTTACCTCCCTCTTGCACTCTCCTGTCTTAGAAAGAACTTTTCTTCCACCCTTTCCCTTCCGGTCATTCCACAATGTAACCTCATGGATATCGGTGGCAATTTTTTCTTCCTCCGTTTTTCCCTTCTTTGGACTTTCTTTTTTTCTGACAAGGAGCTCCGCTCGAAACGTCAAATTCTCTTTCTTTCCTTTCCCGAGCCGAGTGTCTAGTAACACAATCTGTATCACGTCCTCACATTGTTGTTTTTTTGTCTTTTTCCTTTTTTGAACCTATATATATATATATATATCATCATCATCATCATCATCGTTTAACGTCCGCTTTCCATGCTAGCATGGGTTGGACGATTTGACTGAGGACTGGTGAAACCGGATGGCAACACCAGGCTCCAGTCTGATTTGGCAGAGTTTCTACAGCTGGATGCCCTTCCTAATGCCAACCACTCAGAGAGTGTAGTGGGTGCTTTTACGTGTCACCCGCACGAAAACGGCCACGCTCGAAATGGTGTCTTTTATGTGCCACCCGCACAAGCCAGTCCAGGGGCGCTGGCAACGATCTCACTCGAAAATCCTACAGGAACCAGTCATGCGGTACTGGCAACGGCCACGCTCAAAATGGTGCATCTCATGTGCCACCCGCACAAGAACCAGTCCAGGGGCACTGGCAACGATCTTACTTGGCTTGCCGGGTCTTCTCACGCACAGCACATTTCCAAAGGTCTCGGTCAGTAGTCATCGCCTCGGTGAGGCCCAATGTACGAAGGTCTTGCCTCACCACCTCAGCCCAGGTCTTCCTGGGCCTACCTCTTCCACGGGTTCCCTCAACTGTTAGGGTGTGGCACTTTTTCACGCAGCTATCCTCATCCATTCTCACCACATGTCCATACCAGCGCAATCGTCTCTCTTGCACGCCACAACTGGTGCTTCTAATGTTCAGCTTTTCTCTCAAGATACTTACACTCTGACGGGTATTCACATTGACATTACACATCCAACGGAGCATACTGGCTTCATTCCTTGCGAGCTTACGTATGTCCTCAGTAGTTACAGCCCATGTTTCACTGCCATGTAGCATGGTTGTTCGTACGCATGCGTCATACAGTCTGCCTTTTACTCTGAGTGAGAGTCCCTTTGTCGCCAGCAGGGGTAAGAGCTCTCTAAACTTTGCCCAGGCTATTCTTATTCTAGCAGCTACACTTTCAGCGCACCCACCCCCACTACTAACTTGGTCGCCCAGATAGCGGAAGCTATCGACTACCTCTAGTTTTTCACCCTGGAATGAGATAGAAGTTGTTTCCTGATATATGTGTGTGTGTGTGTGTGTGAATAAAAATAAAAATAAAAAAATATAAGAAAAGGGGTTTTGTATGATCGTGTATAGAGGAATATATTATTTAAAAGAGTTCCAACTCTGTTTTTTATGTTTTATTTATATTCTTATAAAATTAATGTGGGATAAAGAATATGGAATATATAATATAAATAGTAAAATGAAATGAAGTATTGAATGTCTTATTGAATATATGAAATATTGAGTATTAAATATAGAGTATTAAATATATAAGGGCTAGTATACTTCCATGCCTCATGGCATTCATCAAGGTCCCGTCTGACAGATGTACATGAGGCATGGAAGTATACTAGCCCTTATATATTTAATACTCTATATTTAATACTCAATATTTCATATATTCAATAAGACATTCAATACTTCATTTCATTTTACTATTTATATTATATATTCCATATTCTATATCCCACATTAATTTTATAAGAATATAAATAAAACATAAAAAAACAGACAGAGTGGGAACTCTTTTAAATAATATATATATATATATATATATATATATATATATACATATATATTTAGGTGAAGGAGTGGCTGTGTGGTAAGTAGCTTGCTTACCAACCACACGGCTCCGGGTTCAGTCCCACTGCGTGGCACCTTGGGCAAGTGTCTTCTGCTATAGCCTCGGGCCGACCAAAGCCTTGTGAGTGGATTTGGTAGATGGAAACTGAAAGAAGCCTGTCGTATATATATGACTAGGCAATGACTAGTGGCCGAGGCCTTTGGAGATATGCTGTGCTTGAAAAGACCTGACAAGCCAAGTGAGACCGTAGCCCATGGCTCATGCCAGTGGATGTAACCAGCCCATTTATGAATACCCCTCATTCATGGCAGGTGACACTCATTATTGGTCAACATGCAATGCCACATCCTTCTGTTTTGGTGACCTTGGATAACTGTTACAACAATGACAACACTGGTACCAAGTTGTATAGGCCTTTACTTTGCTTTTCCTTTGGTCAACATTTGTAGCATAGAAAGAAAAGATATGCATACATGGACAGCAGCTAGTCTTCCACAAAATAAACCTTGCTGAGGCATGTACATACAGGTGCAGATACATTGGTTACCTTGATCAATATAGGCATTAAGTATTTGAAGGTGAGGAATATTGAGGCATTAGCTCCTACAATTCTTGCAGATAATATATTTTCTCTCATTTTCTATTTCAGGACCAATCGTTTACACATCAAAGTTACATGGGTCAGATGAAAAAGGTGATGGTAGTGAAGAGAACCCCTTTGCCACAATCCTCCAGGTTAAGTTTTAACTGTTTTCTGTATTTTTTTACCTCTGACCAGCCCTTGTCAGTATGGGACATGGATGCTAAGTGATGATGATGATGTTTACTAGTTTCTTTCATTTAATATGTTTGAAGAGGAAAGCTAATAGCTTTGTGGTATTTCTTCTAACTGTCTGCATTCTAAATTCAAATTCTACCAAGGTCAATTTTGTCACTCTTTGGGATTGAGAAAATAGAGTACTAATCAAATACTGGGATTGATGTATTTGACTAACTCCTTCCTTTCAAAATTGCTGGCCTTCTGCCTTGATACTACTGAGAAATTTATGTTGTCATACATGTCTCAGTACTATCAAGTTGTTGCCAAATTTTATATTCTCATCATTTCTGTGAGTGAATATTACAAATTAACAGGAGAGAGAGAATATTAGAAATTCCAAAGTCAACTAGTTTAGTAAGTTTAGGGTTATGGACATGAGTAATAACACTTTCTATTCCTGATACCCTCTCAAACTTCTACAATTGTTATTGTTTACCTAAAGATTAGCCTTTAACCTGTTTAATTCAGCTTTCATTAAAGGTATTCCAACCATGACTATCCAGTGCTTTTTCAGATATAGTGTGTTTAGAACTACATTATCCTGTGTGTCCTACCTTCTTAGAATGATATGGTGTGATTTTTAGCTGTTCAAGAAATTGCATAGATGCTTTATTTTTAAATCAGCTGTCATTATTGTCATTGTTTAAACACAGATAAATTTGTATGAAGTAACTTTCAATCAGATATTCCATTACTATTCAGTATTAAGGCATCGTGTGTTTACATTATCCAATCTTTCCTTCCTTTTTTAATATAGTAGAGTATGATTTGAAAGAGATATGACTGCTATTCCTAGAAAATTGACTTAGGGACTCCCCCATTGTCTCCAGCATATATTGTGTTCAACAAAGATAGCTAAATTAATTATTTGTACTCCTAGACTAACTCTATTCAAATGGACCTTTGACATGCAGAAAGTAAATCTAACCATTGAAACCCACAGATCTATTGTAATTAACCAGGACACTATGTACTTCACTGTCCAATCTTTCTATACATATGTAGATTCTGGTGGTGGCCACAGTAGATTCAGTCAGAATATGACAATTGCTTAGTATTAGAACATAGTTGCAGTTAAAGTAGGAATTGTAGATCTCAGATCAACAGTGATAATTTTTGTCAGTCATAACAATATGAAGAATAGTGTTGCTGCAAGAGGATAGTATATTTGATATTAATTATAATAAATTTTACTAGCCAATTGTAGTTGTCCCTTATATAGCAAGCAGTAAGTTTTGATATTTTCTGTATCTGTTTCTTTCCCTATTTTCCAGGCTCTGCGCTCTTGTTCCATCACACCACTTCCAGTCATCAAAGTGGATTCAGCGTCTGCTGATAAGGTATGTAACTTTGTTAGATTCTATACATGCACATGCATTCACACAACTTACACCCACGCAAACAGAGAATTTAACAGCAAACATTAAAAAACTCACTGTTGTGCTGCAGTTTTCTTCCCCATGTTTCTTCTTCTGAGAGAGTTAGTTTCTATTGAGATCAAGTTGAATGGTAATTTCCATTCTTTTCAGTCTTTTACCAATCCAACTTTTATGTTGACATACTTTGGATGATAACTGGCATAGTTTTACTTTACTTTAGATGTTTTCACTGGTAAGTAAGTATTGTCAATTTGAAAACCAAACACCAAACTTCTGTGTCTTAGGTGACCAAGCCATCAAAATGTTAAAGCACAAACCTATGAACCGTTAGTTTCATTAACTGCAGCCATGTCACACTTACCTTTAGTTGTCAATCTGGTGTTTGTTTAACAATACATGGACATCTCAAAAGTAAATAGATGCCTTTTTTTTTTTTTTGAAAGATTTATTTCTAGCAACCAAATGTCATTTGATGCATTTAAACATTTAATCAATTATTTAGTAGACATGCCTTGTGCAGTTTTAATGATTTAACCCATTTCGGCATCATACTAATTAGTGCCTGCACAAATAAACCGGTATATTAAGAGGTGTCTGTGTAGGGCTGAAGAAACAAAGTTGTCTTGAATAATACTTGAATCATCAGATCAATGTACACTGTAACAGTATTGGTCTGCCTGCCATTGTTGTTTTTTTAGTAAGTCCTCTGTTTAGTTGCTTCCAGTATTTTTTATAATTCTGTGGAGATGGAGAATTGTTTGATTGTCAGACAGAATACCTAGTAGTATTTGTTTTGATTCTCTGCAGCGTGAATTTAAATCCTGTTGGATAAATTTTGCTTTTCATTTTTTTAAAGTTGACTAAAAAAAACAAAAAACAATTCAGGGTAATGAATTTGCAAAACAGTAACAGTGTTGGATGAGATACCTTGTGGTATTTGCTCTGAATCTTTACATTCTGAGTTCAAATTCCACAATGGCCTTCTTGGATGGTAGACTTAATCCATTGCCTGATTCAATACCACCATCTGACATTTAGGTGAGATCTCTTGTTTGAGGATACATTCCACCCTCCCACCAGTCTAGCAGGCACCTGGCAAAGAAACTTGGGCATTTTCTTCCCTCCTGACTAAAAGATAAAATAAAGAAAAAGCTTATTAACATTCTTCCCACATGTACAGTAAATTTAAATCTTATACGCCTGTGTTTCTTTTCATCAACCCATGAAGGGAGGCAGAATACAATTGAGCTGAGACTGGCTGGTCATTAAATGCATCAACAATGTTTGTAGCAGAGGTGGCTGCATTGATATGAACAGTGTGTGCTCATTAAAAAGTATCATATTGTCTGTACCCATTGAAGATGTATGAAAAAGATTTGAGGTGGGATCTCAAATAATTATAGGAGAGAAAAAATATGTTTACCAAAACTTTCAACAATCCAGTCCACTAAACTGCTAGTAGATACCTCAATGTTGTATAATTCACTGAATTGTCTCTATGATAGACATTTAACCTGTGTCTACTGGTTTACAGCAGTCAGCTGAAGGAAGAATCAACAGGGGAAGAAAACATCTAACCTATGTGGACAACTTGCTTCAAAACAGTGGAATGGCAAATGTTGACAAATTAAAAAGATGCATGGGAGACTGTAATGGATGGTGTACTTGTGTGAAATCATTGAAGTGTCCAGGAAAACGACCAAACTAAACTAACTTGTGTCTCAGTAGTTCATTCATGTAATTGTCAGTTGGTATCAGAGGGTAGAAATAGCTCATTGTTGCAGAAATTAGTATGGAGTTCAATTTAGGTTTTTCAATGGGTTCAGTCCATGGTGAAAGTGCTGATAGTGTGGCTATGTTTTTATTTCTCTTGCCATCATAAAAATGAGATCAAAGAAACTAAAATTGAAAGACTAACATTCTACATAAAATTCTTCCTCAAATCTTGTATTTTTTTTTTTGTAATACCACAGTTCACTTGAACTTTTATTGAGAACTAATCTATAATTAATATAGAACACATGTACTGGCAATTAAATATTTAATTAGTTTATTATTTTTCTATTTTTCAAATGTCCTTACTACTTGTATTTAAACTTATTTTAAAATACATAAATATGTTCTTCAAATTTTTTCATTGTTAAACTCTTTGCAGAAGTGGGACGATGCTGCTAAGAGCCAAGTAAAAAAGCAAGTGAAACAGTATGAAAGAGAACAGATGAAGTCAAAAGAAGCTGAAAGAAAAGAAGTAAGTTTTTTTTTCCTGAAAAATCTTTAACAAGTTTTCTTTTTTTCTTTTCTTTTCTTTCTCCTTACTACTCCTCCCCCCATCTCTATGTTACTGTTTATACCTATTTTCCATGTTATTACAAATGTGAAAGACCCTGTAAATGAGTACATTTACATTGTTGTTGAAAGACCTAGATCAGTGGTTCTCAACCAGGGTTCATATGACCCCCTGGGAGTTCACACTTTTGGGGATCCACATAAGCAAAATAGGGTCCTCAGTATTATTTTAAGAAAGGATTTTGCTGTAGATCTATTTATTGCAAGAAACAGCTAGGTTTCTTTCTCTAGCGTTTTTACATAGTCCAGCCTACACAAGTTAATGTGTGAAAAAAAAAAAAGGAATTTTTAAAGAAGTATCTATAAAATTAGTCTGTAAGCATCAAATGACTACGGTGGGGGTGTCTACCAGAGTAAAATAGTAGCCAAAGGAGTTCATAGGTAAAAAAATATGGTTGAGAATCACTGATCTAAATAATTAGTGATATGCTTTGTATCAGACTTGATTAACTCATGTCAGCTTGTTAAAATGGACACTAAAGCACTCATGATTATGAAGGTAATGATAACATTGAAACAACTGGTTTTACTTATTGATGTCCTTCCACTCAAGTAAAAAGTAGGAGTGGATTGTGTTTAGGGGCACAGCACAATGATTTGTTAGGCTTGAATTCATGGTTGTGTTGTTTTTCATCCAGCAATTTAATCTTGTGCTCGTTGTACTGTGACACCTTTGGAGGCATCATTACTCTACTTGTGTTTGCTTCGGTCTACTCTTATTTTGTAGTCCAATAGTCAGCTATAAATCTACTTGCTCCAATACATCAAATGCAAATCTACAATTTCTAACAAGAAAATTTTGTCCAACAGTGATAACAAAAGAAGTTATAATGTGCATATAAACATACATAGGAGTGGCTGTGTGGTAAGTAGCTTGCTTACGAACCACATGGTTCTGGGTTCAGTCCCACTGCGTGGCACTTTGGGCAGATATCTTCTACCATAGCCTCGGCCTGACCAAAGCCTTGTGAATGGATTTGGTGGACAGAAACTGAAAGAAGCCCATCGTATATATGTATATATATATGTGTGTGTGTGTGTGTATATGTTTGTGTGTCTGTGTTTGTCCCCCTACATCACTTGACAACTGATCCTTGTGTGTTTACGTCTCCGTAACTTAGCAGTTCAGCAAAAGAGACCGATAGAATAAGCACTAGGCTTACAAAGAATAAGTCCTAGGGTCGATTTGCTCGACTAAAGGTGGTGCTCCAGCATGGCCACAGCCAAATGACTGAAACAAGTAAAAGAGTAAAGAGTATACAAACACACATACATAAATAGAGATATATAATTTTATACAATTTTCATCTCTGTAATTTCAGGCTGAAGATCAAGAAAGACGAGAGAAGAACCTTGAAGAAGCTAAATCAGTCATTATCACCCAGGATCCCAGTCTTCCTGAAGCAAAAAAGGTTTTGTTTAATGAGCTTATTTATCTCTCTTCTGACTCCTAACTTATTAAATATAAGTCCTCAACTGTTAGATTTATCACAATATCTTGGTGTAAGTTCTCAATGACGTATTGGAAATGTATCCTTACAACTCCCTTATAGACTCTTCTTTTCACTGGCTGCTTTGTCTTACATTAGTTCTCCCACTCAGTTCACATATATATGCATCTCTCCAGAATAATACTACAATACTAATAAAAAAAATACTATCCCTTTCATTTCATCCATACATATCTACAATACCCCCATATCACCACTACATAACAATCCTAACAACACTATTCCTGCCTAATAGGCCAGGCAAATATAAAATGCATACACACAAAAATAGCAGCTGTATCAATAACCTCATTAGCTCCAAAGATTGCTAGAATGCACAGCATCAATGGTAAGTACAAAGGAACTGTAATTGTTTCACTCTGATAGAATCTAATTTGTTTACTGCTCCTTTAAGCACAACCAGGAGGTATTGTAGATATGTATAGATGAAGTATAGGAACAAACTGGGCTCTGGATGAAACACAGTAAGCCCAGCTTTCATATGTTATGCAATGTGGTCCTCAAGTAGGTAGGACCTAGATATATTAAGAGCAATAGATCAGACCATCATTTGACCAACCACCTGTGAGGCAATGACAGTAGCCACTATGCGGTCACTTAACCTGCTAAAAATAATAACCAAATCTTTCTCAACTCACATCTCAGTGACTTAGAAATGGATACATTAGATAATGTGGTCTTTGCTTCCTTGCACATAGGCAAAAGACTGGATGGTCACATCTGGGATTCTTTTAGTTATAAGATGTGCTTGATCTGGGCTGATTTGAGGCTAAACAACAACAACAACCAACTACCTCATGCCATTGGTCTGCCTGGCTGGAACTGAATAATGACTACATTAACTAGCTCCACCTACATTTCTTATACATCTTAACTCTAATCCTCCATCAACTACCATCTTCCCCCGCTACCTCCACGTTGTGTCACTTCACTTCAGTGAAGGGACTTCTATATGATTGTTCAGCTTACTAAAGATAGGGCCCAAATCTCCCTTAATGGAAACACGCAATGTAATCTTGATGTAACAAAAGGTGAGATATTGCACTAATATTCTTTTTGACCATAGAGCTGTCCTGGGACTAAGCAATAATTCCACTCAACTTCTTCACCTCTACTACTGCACCAAATAGTAGGAAGACTTGATTTTATTCAGCACAAAAAGAAATGACTCATTTTTAAAAATTCCTTCATTAGATATTTTTCAATAATTGTAGATCAAAATTTCTGCTAGCAAGGCACACCATAAAGAACGTGTGAAGGTTTATGGATGGGTTCACAGAATACGGCGCCAAGGTAAGTACTTTCTCTCACTCTCTTTGCATAGATACAATATATCATCACCATCATCATCTTTCTTTTACATCTATTTTTCTAAGCTTGCATGGGTTGGACAAGTCTTCTCCAGCCCAACACTTTTACCACTTATCATGTTTTCTGGCCTTCATACATCCACTTCATTCATTGCCATGTTTTGCTACCCTGCAGTATTGCACTTCAGACCCAAGTATCATTCAGTATACCCTCTACTTGGAATGAGAATCCCTTTGTTGCAAGCAAGGGCAAATAGTTACTTGAACATTTTCCCCTCAGTCAAATCGTCCAACCCATGCTAGCATGGAAAGCGGACGTTAAACAATGATGATGATGATGATCTTACTCTGAATACTAACAAACTACCCACTATTTCCATGAAGCTTTTCAAGCATTTGGAAGGATTTATTTTATGGGTTCTCTTATTGCTTACTCCTAAGCATCTGTTACATATGTCTTTCTTTTCTGTCAGTCTGTCTTTGATCTCACTCCACCTCATCTGTAGTTTACATTCAATATGCTGTATGAGATTCTTCCTTACTCCTTTTCTGCATATTAATCATGACTACTTCTTACGTAGCCATAGAGTCCTGTCTTTCATGGTAAAATTTTTGATTTTGTTAGGTTTACCTTAAGGTCTCTTGATTCTAGACTTAGCTTCCATGTTTGGAATTTCTTCTGCAAATCTATTACAGGTTCAGCTATTATTACTAGGTCATCAGCATACAATTCTCATAGACAACCAATCTTAAATTCTTCAGCTTATGCCAGAAAAATTATAATAAACAATAGAGGGCTGGGAATTGAACATTAATGGGCATGAACCTGCATGTCAAATTTATCACTGAACTCATTACTAACTCCCACCTTGCTGATGGCATCTCCATACATTGCTTTCACAAGCCATTCATCATCTTAGTGGCCACCAAACTTCAGAGTTTGGGACCCTTTGTCTAAATCGATGAATGTCAGATATAATTGTTTACTCTTAGCTCTAGTTATTTCACTAGGAGGAGAATGTTAGTGGCAACTGTTCTGGTACAAACCTGAACTGTATCTCACCTAAGCTAATTTTCTTTCTAATCATTTGTGCTATAATTCTTTTTGTTTTTTTCATAATTTAGTCCATCTGTAGATGCTTTTTTTCTAGAGGGTCTCCTTTGTTCTTGTAGTAGTTGATAAAGCCAGTAATTGGTTATATTTCCAAGTGCTACTTGAATGACTATGTGAGTCATAAGTGCACATCCTGCTTCACTGGATATTCTTAGCATCTCAGTGATTATCCTTAAAATGGCCCAGCTGCTTTTCCTGCTTTCATATCCTTAATTTTATTCTCAGCCATACAGCTGTCAATTTCATAACTAACCCCTCTGTTGTATCAACAGTAGTTCTTCCTACTCCCACACATTCTCCTCATTCAGCAACCACTCATAGTGATATTTCTGTGCCTTTTTCTTGTCACTGTTTGTAAGAGCATATGCACCATTGCTATTCTAAACATACTTTTTCCTCAACAATGTCTTGATTTGCATGACACACTGTTTTGCAATCCAGAACACCTCACACCTCTAATTCAAAAATTGCAAGACATAAGCAAATATCTTGCTTTTTGATTTTTCTCTGTCCTGTTGTTATATTGCTCCCACTGTTTTCTTGTGCAAGTTTTTCAAGCCTCTCTTTTAGTTTTATTCTATATACTGTCCCATTCTACCATTGTGTCATCTCCCTCCTGAATGGAAACTTGCTCTATCCTGTAGTTTGCTGTATGTTATCGTGTCAAAGCTCACAGTTATAGTCCATTATATGTCGCTATCTCTTCTTTAAAATACATGTCAACTAGTGTGTCTATGGATCTACATCTGGCAGAGGGATACTTCTAATTTTTTTTTCAATTATTGCTTCAGGTTTTCTATAGAAATTAGAACCAGCACTGATTTGTACAATGTTTTGTATACAAATACATCTATGTAAACAATGTAATCAAAATGACGAAACAAATCAGTACTGGCTCTAGTTTCTATAGAAAATCTATAGAGATAACTTAGACAAAAAAGTGATTTAATAGCACTGCTAACACAGGTGGGGCACAGTGTTGACTTAGAAGCCTTTAC
Organism: Octopus bimaculoides; assembly: GCF_046866305.1. NCBI lineage: Eukaryota > Metazoa > Mollusca > Cephalopoda > Octopoda > Octopodidae > Octopus > Octopus bimaculoides. The sequence continues at coordinate 46,616,689 of NC_142930.1, read as the reverse complement.
TATACTTGGTAGTATACTATGGTTGCATACCGAAATACAGTGTCCCTACCTGCAATTAATACTTCTAATTTTGCCTAACAAGGAGAAAGACAGAGATTAACTCTTTAATGTTCAGGCTATTCTGTCAAAAGTAAAGCTTATTTATTCAAATATTTTGGATTAATCATGTATTATCTTGTAGCTTTGAAATGTTGATGAGGTAACTGTTAATTTTTAGAACAATATTATAGGGTTTGTGTGAGAGGCCAGATTTGGCCAGTTTGAACACAAAGCAGGTAGAATATTTCGGCTGGATATGGCCTGTTTAAATACTAAAGGATCAAAGAGAGAAATAACTCTCTCTGAAACTCAATATTACTTCCATTATTATCATCATTATAGCTATATTACCATTAGTAAAATCATTACAAAAAGATAACTAGGAATAACTGTTTTCCATTACAGGTCGCACATTGATATTTTTGATTCTTCGAGATGGAACTGGTTTCTTGCAGTGCGTCTTGACAGAAAAAATGGTAATTGATTTTTATTAGATCCTGTGTTTTTACACGCATGCTCACACACACACATTGGTGCTAGGCTGACCTATTTGGTAAATATCTAGAAGCCTAAAATGAAAACAATAAGAGAAATTCAGGAACTAAAAATAATTTGGACATTCAAGTATACATGTGTGTGTGTGTGTATACATCATCATCATCATCATCATCGTTTAACGTCCGCTTTCCATGCTAGCATGGGTTGGACGATTTGACTGAGGACTGGTGAAACCGGATGGCAACACCAGGCTCCAATCTAATTTGGCAGAGTTTCTACAGCTGGATGCCCTTCCTAACGCCAACCACTCAGAGGGTGTAGTGGGTGCTTTTACGTATCACCCGCACGAAAACGGCCATGCTCGAAATGGTGTCTTTTATGTGCCACCCGCACAAGCCAGTCCAGGGGCACTGGCAACGATCTCACTCGAAAATCCTACGGGAGCCAGTCAGGCGGTACTGGCAACGGCCACGCTCAAAATGGTGCATCTCATGTGCCACCAGCACAAGAGCCAGTCCAGGGGCACTGGCAACGATCTTACTTGGCTTGCCGGGTCTTCTCACGCACAGCACATTTCCAAAGGTCTCGGTCAGTAGTCATCGCCTCGGTGAGGCCCAATGTACGAAGGTCTTGCCTCACCACCTCAGCCCAGGTCTTCCTGGGCCTACCTCTTCCACGGGTTCCCTCAACTGTTAGGGTGTGGCACTTTTTCACGCAGCTATCCTCATCCATTCTCACCACATGTCCATACCAGCGCAATCGTCTCTCTTGCACACCACAACTGATGCTTCTAATGTTCAGCTTTTCTCTCAAGATACTTACACTCTGACGGGTATTCACATTGACATTACACATCCAACGGAGCATACTGGCTTCATTCCTTGCGAGCTTACGTATGTCCTCAGCAGTTACAGCCCATGTTTCACTGCCATGTAGCATGGCTGTTCGTACGCATGCGTCATACAGTCTGCCTTTTACTCTGAGTGAGAGTCCCTTTGTCGCCAGCAGGGGTAAGAGCTCTCTAAACTTTGCCCAGGCTATTCTTATTCTAGCAGCTACACTTTCAGCGCAACCATCCCCACTACTAACTTGGTCGCCCAGATAGCGGAAGCTATCGACTACCTCTAGTTTTTCACCCTGGAATGAGATAGAAGTTGTTTCCTGTTCGTTTACAGTCTTTATTGCACCTGAACATCTGCCACATATATATATATCCTTAATTAAGGAATGGAGTCGATTATATCCAGGCTACTGTTGTTTCATAGTTAGCAGAACCTTAGATATAGTACATTTAACTAAGGTATCTTTGGCCTGTTGAGTAGCTAGCAAATTACCCCTCGTTTGGGTAATTACTACTTCTGAGGCTCTGCTAGTTGTGAAACAAAAAAGTAGCCTGAATTTTATCTACTCCATTCCATAATTTTGGAATTTTATTCACATACACAGTAGCCACAGCTACTAACTGTGAACTATAAAATAACTTTTTTCAGCTTATTGAACTTTAATTTAGGAAGAATTTACCACCTTCTACGTTAATAAACCACTACTGTTCCTGAAAGTTGATTTTTATACCTTCTATGGACTGCTTGAAGCTTGCTAACTTTCTAGACCTCAATCCTTTACATATTACTATATATTTAATAACATGTAAATATTGGGTTGAAAAAAAACCCTTTTGGACCAGAAAAATCAAAGCTGTCCATGAGGCTTGTCATGTCTACAGGTGATGTGGGTTCATGTTCCATAGGTAGCCTTTGACTTTTTCTTTCTATAAGGGTTTTTCACACTATTTACACTCTATCATTTATAACTTTATGTGAGCCATGAGATTAAAAAAAAAAATTCTTTGTATTTGTTTTCATTTTCTTTATTTCTCTCTGATTGAATAAACCTGAGCAATTAGTAGTAGTGGTATATATATATATATATATATATATATATATATATATATATATATAATTTACTTGGAAAAGGATGCGTGGCGTTCGATCATATAATATAAATAATATATAAATATATGCATATATCCATACATATATGTACATACCTACATGCATATATGAGTACAGGACATCAAAAAAATGTTAAACACAATGAGAAACGAAAACAGAAAACAAACTTTTTTTGAACAATGAAAAAACAAACAGAGAAACGAGACATGCAACATAAAGAGTATACCCCTTCGTCAGTTGTCCCTGTTCCATCTACTCCGCGTTTCGAAGGCAAGGACAATACGTGACTTCGTTGGAACAGTCCTTGCCGCAAAGCAAATTAAATAAAATTCTGCATCCTTATCAAATACAACTGTTGTTTTTATATTTACATAGAATGTAACTTTTGTTTTGTAAAGTGTCTGAAAATGACAAGTTACTACAAAATTAAATGTTAATGCTCTAATTTCATTTTCGTTATCAAGTGCCAGACCTATGATGCTTTACTGCTTACTCGTGAATCTGCTGTATGTGTATATGGAGTCATCAGTGAACTTCCTGAAGGGAAGAGTGTAAGTTTTTAGCATTATTTTCTCACTCTGAAAGCTTACTTTAGACAATATCCTTTACTTGACTGTTCATCCTTCACCAGAACTAGTTCCTATACCTTACTTTAAGATTGGATGACAAATATGCATTAAATAAAATAATCGTTTATCTTTTATTTATGTCAGTCATTAGACTATGGCCATGCTGGAGCACCACCTTCAGTTTAACTGAACAAATTAATTTTTTAACTAAGCCTGGTACCTTATGCAATCAGTCTTTTTTTTTTTTTGCTGAACCATTAAGTTACAGGGATGTAAACAAACCATCACCAATTGTTAAGCAGTGGTCAGAGATGAACAGAATCACACACATATTATTTAAAACAGGTTGATTTGTCTTTATGAGGCTTAGTTTTGCAGGCTTCTGACAGAAACCTAGCACTTTCAGACTCAGATTATCGAATGGAGATATACAGAAAGTTCAAGATGGCTATTGGAAACTAGGCTGTTATTGGTTGAGGCTGATCACATGGTGTTGTTAGAAGTGAGACTGGCATTTTAGTGACACCAGATGCATCAAAATGAATTCCTTGGACCACCTGGCTAGACAGGAATCTGGTGACATCTTGATGTCTGGTGGTCCTTTCAAGGGATTTGGAAGCTGACAGAGGCAAGGCTAGTAAGAATGTGTATACCAGATGTAATTAGTTGTAAAATAGTTAAATCTAGTTTGCAGTTGTTGAAAGTACGATAAAAATGTTAAACCTTGATTTTAAAATAAATCAAGAAATAAACTTGTACTTGTCATCTATAACATTATACACTTGTACTTATCCTCTATAACATTATACACTAAATGCTTATACTTGTATTATTTTCCAGGCACCAGACAATCATGAATTGACAGCAGATTACTGGGAGATTATAGGTCATTCTGTAGCTGGTGGTGTTGACAATTTACTTAATGAGGTAACTTTACTTCTTAATTATCATTTGTTATATGTTTCCAACTACCCAGTCACTGGTTCACTATATTTCTAGTGGTGAGAGTACAAGGAAATATGTGAAACTTGATTGGAAAATATACCACAAGGTATTTTTGCACTACTATATTAGTTTTTTTCCTTTTTTATTTGTGCTAATGTGTACATATTTAGCAAAGTAATGTACATTGGTATCAGCTGTATGCATACATTTTGATATACAACCAGCTTCCATGCAGTTTCCATCTACCAAATTTCACTCACCAAGCATTGTTATACTGAGTCTATAGCAGAAGAGATTTGCTCCAAATGTTTCAAATTGAGCATGAACCTGAAGCCATGTGATTGCGAAACAATCTTAACCACGCAACCATGCCTGCACCCATGTTTCAATACTGACAATTAAATGTACATCTAAAAATTAACATATCTTCCCTGATTAGTCTACCTGATATCTTTAAATTCCCATTATTCTCACCAATCTGAACACTCAAATCTTGTTAGCTTCGGAACATATTTTTAAAAGATTTTATTTCTAAATATATTTTTTTCTTTTAATGTTTCTGGATGTAAATCAACATCAAATTGTACTGTCTTAGTATAATTTGATTTCAGAATATATTTTTTAAATATTGATTTTATTGAAAGCACCTAATGAAAATATTTAGGCAACAACTGACACTTCCAGTGTTACCAGACCCATTATATACTTATACTGAAAAAAGTCCAACCACTTATTGCCCGTAATGGTATTGACCAAGATCCAGCGTTTGATATAATTGATCAGTTAAATTTAAAAACAAAAGGCAAGCTATTAAGGCCTTTTGTTTTTAAATTATTTTTCTATATATTTCTATATATGTGTTTATATACAAATCTCTCTATATATAAATGAGAATGTCTGTGTGTCTGTGTGAATCCCTAAAACTCCAGAACTACACAACCAATTTCATTCAAATTTTACACGTGCCTTACTTAGGGTCCCGGTTGTGTTTTAGTCAAAAAACATTTTAAACTTTTTGCATAGTTCAAGCCCACAGCAACATAATATCTCCTCCACTATTTAAGTATTATGTGTCAAAAGTGAAACAAAAACACTCATGTCAAATACTTTCACTTTAAAAATGAAACTTTTCCACTATTTCAGTATCAAAACTGAAACAATCACATTTCGATACTGTAGTGACAGATACTTTCACTTTAATGGTTTCGTTTTCATACTGAATCTACTACAGTGAAACTATACTCTCACATATATACAGGCATACATACATATATACATACATACATGCGTATATATATCTACACACCTCCTTTAATATAAGCTATGTAGCTATCATGTGATGAAATAATTAGATTTAGAAGTTCAAAATCATAAAAGTAAGATCAACTTGTAAATTGCTTTTGAAATTTTATTTCAGTAATTGCTTGCTGATATGGTGAAGCTTTAAGGCTGTAAAGTGTTCTATGGAACAGGCATTCCTTTAATAATTATAAAAACAAACATTACTTTAGTAAATTTAATCTAATTAAGCTAATTATGTGCATTAGTAGTTTAAAAGATTCAGCAAATTAAAAATAAGGTAGAGGAAGGTGGGTTGTGTAAAAATCTTGATTCTGTGCCAATATTGTAAATACTTATAAAAATTTGATGACAGTATAGTGGCTGCTATTATTACTGTTGCTGTGCTAACATTGTGAGTATATATTATTTTCACAGGATGCTCATGTTGATGTCCAGTTAGACAACAGACACATGTTAATTCGAGGAGAAAATGTAAGTATTTTTCTATCATTTTCTTACCATTGTTTTCTCTTAATTCTTCTGAATCAAATATATTTCATTTAGAAAATCATGCAGTATCATTTGACTACCAATGTGTTGCTTTCAACACAAAGATGCTTCAGTTTACAGAACTGAATGTCCTGGAATGAAAAGGCAGCATCTGCTGAAGTTCCATGTTATATCTAGTTTTTTTGTGAATTGTTGCAGTTGACTTAACCCTTTAGCATTTAAACTGACTGTATCCAGCCCAAATATTCTATCTGCTTTATGTTCAGACTAGCCACATCTGGCATGTTACACCTACCCTGTGGTGTCATTCTAAGAATAAACAATCACATCATTAAAGTCTCGAAGCTACGAGATAATGCATGATTAATTCAAAACAATGTGAATAAATAAGTATTAGATTTGACAGAGTAATATGAACACTAAAGGGTTAATTATTGCAACTATTTGTAAATCGTTCTATATTACTGTGATGTTTTGTTATCAATTCCATACTCCAGAATCTTCATATGCTTCCTGTATATTCAGCCTCCCCATTGGAGCAAAATTTTCACAATTATCATTAGGACATACCTACAAATCTTAGTTAAAGTGATGATGCATGAATAAAATCTTGAAAAATTTTCTTTACTTCTTGGTCTAAACTTTCAAACACTTAATCTTAGTGAACTAACCTTTTTTTTGTTTTTTTTTCCCTTTCATTTAGGTCTCAAAAGTGTTAAAGATAAGATCAGTTTTAACTCATTGTTTTAGAGAACATTACTTTGCTGAAGGATATTTTGAGGTGAGTTGCAAAATTGTCCATGTCACATTTCATGTTGCATACACAATGGCTGAAAAGTTATTTTACATTTAACTAAATGACATTCTTTTATTTTTTTAGCTGGTTTCAGTTGTTGGACTGTAGTCATCCTGTTTTTTTTTTTTAATGTACAATTTATTTAATAGTATAGTAGCTGGTGCAGAGAGTGACAGTGCATGGGGCAGCTGTTCATGTCAAGAGTGGTATAGAAGAGTTGAGGGCATCTGTGGCAGGGTAGAGTTGGTGGGGGACAAGGAAGTGTGAGTTGCTCTTTGTGTTTTCAACACCTGATCTCTGCCTCTTGATGTCTGTTATTTTTCATCAGGTCTCTTCCTTCAACAATGACTCACCTACTCGCTATAGATTTAATACTTGGAACATAAGTTAGTGCCACTGCCGCTGATAGTAGCTGGTATTTAATAGCTTTTCAGAGAAATAGCTAGGATACCAGTCTGCTAGTAATATGCCATAATTAGGGCCAATCTGGTCAAAAGATCCAACCTCTGTCTATAGCAGCGTTTCTCAACCAGGCTTCCTAGGAACCCTAGGGTTCTGCAAAAGGTTCCTAGAGGTTCCTTGAGAATGCTAATATTACTATACATGCACAACATATTATTGTAATATTGTAATATAGACATCATCGCATCGCATCTATTATGTTATCAAAAAGCATAACAACCATTGGGTTGTATTTTAAGGGTTACATAAGAGTAAAAAGGTCGAGAAACACTGATCTATAGTATCTTTCCATTTGAAGATAGGACCAGCCCAAACTTACCACCTGTTTACATTCTTTGGCACACCCAATTACTAAGGACTTAAATACTAGTCTGTATAACTTTAACCTTTATAATGAAATGTGCTGTGCGTGAGAAGACCCGGCAAGCCAAGTAAGATCGTTGCCAGTGCCCCTGGACTGGTTCTTGTGCGGGTGGCACATGAGATGCACCATTTTGAGCGTGGCCGTTGCCAGTACCGCCTGACTGGCTCCTGTAGGATTTTCGAGCGAGATCGTTGCCAGTGCCCCTGGACTGGCTTGTGCGGGTGGCACATAAAAGACACCATTTCGTGCGGGTGACACGTAAAAGCACCCACTACACTCTCTGAGTGGTTGGCGTTAGGAAGGGCATCCAGCTGTAGAAACTCTGCCAAATCAGACTGGAGCCTGGTGTTGCCATCCGGTTTTACCAGTCCTCAGTCAAATCGTCCAACCCATGCTAGCATGGAAAGCGGACGTTAAACGATGATGATGATGATGATGATGATTGTCAAAGCAAAAGGATTAAATCCAATAATACCAGAAGCAACAGAAATATTGCCACACCTTGTGCCTACTTATCAAAAGAGAAACACCTGCAAGCTTGTTTACTAAGTTCTGCACACATGAATAAATTCTAAACAATAACATGACCACAAATTTAATCAATAAAAAAATTTTTCAAAAAGCTTTTCCATAACAACTGACTACAAAAACTTAATCACTTCCTCATTCAACCACACATTCATGCATGAACGCGTGCACACACACACACACACACACACACACACACAAAAGATAATTTTAACTCAACAGAAACTATATAAAGGCAAGGTTAACTCTAATGCTCTGCAGTCCAGTGATAGGTTAGCTGGCCAAAACTTTGAAGTCACTGTCAATAACATTCTTGGATAAGAATAATAAATATATATATATATATATACACACACACACACACACATGCACACACACACACACACTCACATGCACACACACACACACACCCACACACAAATGTGTGAGTGTTTTTGCATGTGTATGCCTGTCTGTGAGAATGTTTTCATTCTCTAATTGCATAAGGTAATTTTATTGAGAATCACTATTCTGTATTCTTGAGCACTTCACTTGGTCTTCAATAAAGGATAAGCCCTTAGTAATATCTACATGGATTCAGTTTGATTGTTTAGGTGACTTATAAGCTAAGGTACTTGTGTACATTGAACTTTACACTGTGTAATACAGTTTTTGTCCTTGGATAGCAACTGTTACTTCCTATTTGCTTACCCTTAGAAAGTATGAAAAATGGCTAATATTCCCTTCAAACTTTGTTTCTGTTACATTTATTCAAATCACAAAGAATCCCTCTCAACACATTGCTATGATGCTCCTCCACTACTCTTGTTCATGATCAGAGATGTACATATTGTCAGCCACTAAAGGACACACTCAAGTTGTTAGGGTCAAGCAACTGACAAGCAAATCTGTGGTATTGAGCAGAATATTTGCTTTAACGGTATTTCTGCTTCAGCAACTCAGTGCTGAATCTGTCTGAAATGTAATAGAAAATGTGTTTCAAAATATTGATGTCCAGGTCACATTTCAAGTGTTGTTTCTGTTTATTGAACTTGTTTCTTCAATTTTGAAGATTACCAACATCCATTATTTAAATTTAAACCTACTTATTGTCTATCACCTTGTTATCTAGATAACTCCCCCAGCTTTTGTCCAAACACAAGTCGAAGGTGGTGCTACATTATTTAACCTCAACTATTTTGGTGAACAGGTAAGACTAACTTGTTTCATTGATACCTCTTGAAAGCTTTATTGTATCTTCATGAGTTACATGTTTCAGTCAGATATTCCTTATTGATGAACTTTAATAGCATGCCTTGCTATAAATAATACTGAGCTCTGTGTCGGAAAACAACTGTGCAGCTCTACAATATTTTGTAGTGCAACTGTGATGAAATATAATATTTAACTCTTTAGAATTTAAACTGGTCATATTCAGTACAGATATTCTACTTATTTTATGTTTAAATTGGCTAGATCCAGTTTCTCACACCTATCCTACAATGTTATTCTATAAACAAACTTTCACATCATTAAAATCTCAAAGCTACACGATAATGCATAATTTATTCAAAACAATATGAATAAATAAGCATTACATTTGACACAGTAATCTGAATGCTAAAGGTTTAATAGGGAGTTAGGTTTGGATGAATTTTACACTATTAACTATTACATCTACTTTTGTGATCAGTGTTTTAAGTTATGCTGATATAAGTAATATAAAATACGTATAACACGTTGAAAAACTACCTTTTGTTTTTATGTTAAGTTTATCTTTTTTATTAATGGTGGATCAGATGTTTCTTCTGTAACAGAATTAGAGAGAATCTGCACCTTAAATATGTAATCCATACTTGTTCTATTTATCTGTTTCTTTATCTCTCTAGGCATATTTAACTCAGTCATCACAACTTTATTTGGAAACCTGCCTTCCATCTCTTGGTGACACATTTTGCATTGCCCCTTCATTCCGTGCTGAATTATCTCGTACAAGACGACATCTTTCTGAGTATGTGGAAGGATTATTTTTTTTATATTTCTATAATTCATTAGTTTTGAGTACTTAAGGTCCATAAAGCAGCTGGTTTGTATTCAATAGGTTCAAATCCTATCTGAAACTTAGTATTGTTGCTTAGCTTCATATCAACACTGATGAAAAAAGGCCTATGATTAAAGAATGACTATCCCTTTTTCCCAAACACAGTGTTTCTATGACATACCTATCCAATCTGATCTTTCCTTTATTAAGGCAGCAGGATGTAATTTGAGAGATTTGGCTGTTATTTCCTGCTTGCCAAGTGACTATATAAAAGCTGCCATTTTAGTTTGAAACTTGGTGTGATATGTAAAGTAGCTAAGTTTAACAGTAAGTACATGGGTAAGATGTGAACCTTTAAAGAATCATGACCTGGTGTCTTGTCTGATGCACAGTGATCAACTTTATTCAAACAACTGATATTCTTCTGTATTATTTTCTTTACTATAACGTGGGTGTTGGGTGGCTATATTTATGAGATTCTTGGCTGCAATAGTGGTTTTAATTGCACAGAGGTGGTGTGGTAGTATTGATTGTAGTTGTGGAAGCAATTGTAAGTGTACGAAGATAGCTGTTGTGATGGAACTTGTGGCTGCTGGTGGTGAGGATCTGTTGTGTGGCAATGACTAATACTCTACAGATTATAGTCTCTTGTGACTTTCTCAAATAGTATCCTGAAAAACATGATACTCTACTAACATCATTAAAACAGTACCCTTTAAAACAATAAAACCTTGCCATATATGGAAACTCCAAACTATTACACAGCAGAAATTTACTTCTCATTGACAGCCCTGGTGCAAAATATATCCACCTATCTCATTTCATCTAGTCAAAGAAATAATGTTTACTATTGAAAAGGACATACAGATATAAAGAAAAACAAAACAAGACTTTTCCATCATCACTATCATGTAACATTTGTTTTCCATGCTGGCATGAGTTTGGATGGTTTGACAGGAGCTGGCAAGCCAGAAGACTGCACCAAGCTTCAAGACCTTGAAAAAAGTTGTGCTTTTACATATCTATTCAATCCATACTAGCATTGGAAAATGATGAGGTTCTGGAAACAAAATTGGTTATCCACTTAGGTATAGATAGCATATACTTTATATTGTATCTGAGGTACAGTCACTGAGTGATATGGCATTATAGGTTATAGTTACTAATGGCATAGAGTGTTGAGTGGTATAGAATAACAATTGCTGAGGGTTGGATGTAATGAATGAGTCTTATAAGGTCCTCAGGCACACCCTCCTCTGGGTCCTATCAGAAGCAACTGTCATTACACTTTCTGGTTGAATTCCCAAATGTGATCAACCGAGACTATGGATATTATCCAACCATCTTATTTTTGGTCTATCCTTTAGGTCTCTTAGCCATTTGATTCAGCTTGAAGAATCTTGCTTGGGATTGTTTCCTACTGTATTCTAATCGTGTCTGTAGTACTGGTGATGTATAGCAATTAAAAAGAAAGAAACTAAAAATTAGTGATGGGTGGCATTGGTGAAAGACAATAAAATAATTTTACATGTCATAAGATGTGATTTCTTGTGTCTCGTGTAGGGGTCTTCTTGAAGAGTATATATATAGCAATTAAATGGTTTAATGTATGATTTCTTTTCGTTGAACTTTATAGTCAGCCTTTCTTGTGAGCAAACACACATGCTTAGTTGACCACACTCAACTTCTTCCTCTCAGATTATTTAAATAATTCAGTACACTAAAATATATTTTTATGGTTAAAACGTATACAGTCTGCTTATGGGTTGAAATTTGGCAAAATATACCTAAAGTTATTAGTAATATAGGACAGATACCAAATTAATTGCAGTTTCAGATTTATTGACCTTTGTCAGAGTTTTCTTAATTCCATTGCAGTGATGGAAGAAAATTCATACCTGTGCAGATAATGCTTAAATTTACATAGATTATTGCATATCCTTCTATCACATTATCATGTTTCACTAACTGCACACTATCATATGGATATGTTTCACTAACTATACACTATCATACAACTATGTTTCATTAACCACACACCATCATACAACCATGTTTCACTGCCTGCACTATCACACATCTGCATTTTACTGGCCATCCAACATTACAGAGCTATATTTCACCAACCATAAATCATCATCCCATTATGTTTCACTGACTATACATTATAACAGTAATATTTCACTAATCATACACTATCATGCAACTGTTTCACAATCTATACACTATTATCAACACTACATATTACAAATGCCAGCTGAAAACTTCTTACTCTATTTTTATTTCATCATGTTTATTTTATCAATCTATCTCACTAATAATTATGGTTTCCTTGTTTTCCTGCCAGGTACACACATGTAGAAGCTGAGTGTCCTTTCATTACATTTGATGAGCTTCTTGATCGTGTGGAATATCTAGTCTGTGATGTTGTTGACAGAGTGTTAAAATCTCCTCTTGGACATCTTGTCCATGAACTGAATCCAGTAAGTATCTTTAGATATATTTCTGATAGTATTTTATAAAACGCAGCCTCAGCACATGGCAACTGAAATCACTATGGTATAAATAAAGTCATAATTAGTGAGGTCATTGTTGCAAACTATTTTGTTATGGGTGAAATGTTGTTGTCAATGCGTATTTTATCTGTTTGTCAACCAATATTTTCATACATAATGAAAAATCAATTTTTTTAGTACAAAAATATGTACAACTGAAATTACCTCAAAAACCATCCCCAATTCACTTTTATCTTCATAGATTTATTTATATTCTTTAGCATTTGTAACAGATTTTATATAAAAACAATTCTTATAATAAAAACCATCAAATATGAAGTGGGATTGTTATATATTTTTAAACCAAGTTGACCATGACTAACAGCATAAATGAAACATGTTTAAGGACATGTTATAATCTCTTTGAGGCTTATATTGGGAAATTTCACTCCCTTCTAGTTGACATTCTCAAAGTCATATCTATGTATTTATTATTACATTTTTTTCCAGACTTTCCAACCTCCTAAACGTCCTTTCAGAAGAATGGCTTATAAAGATGCTATTGAATATCTAAAGGAGCATGACATTCGAAAAGAGGATGGTACTTTCTATGAATTTGGAGAGGTTAGTATCATTGGATATAAATGAGTCAACCCCTGTGTTAGTTATTTAATAATTTAGATTGTATCAATTGTATTATCTTCAGGTTTCATATATAAAACCTATGGAAAGTAAGTTACTATACTAACTATACTCAAGTGTTCCCTTGAATGGTAGATTTAATTTATTGCCCAATTTAATACTGCCATCTAACCCTTTGATGCCTTTAGCAGAATCCCTCCTGGTGATGATCCTATTAAATGACTTAGCATGTAATGACTAATTATATTCTTGGTTTTGACCTTTACTCATCTCTTTTACCACTGTCAACTCAGGTAATATGTAATTCCTTCTATAATAGTTTAGTGTAGGCAGTCTAAGAGAACAAGGATAGCAAAACATAAATGATATACGTTAGAGGCCTGGTAAATCAGGTGAGCTAACCTCTAGGCCAGTGGTTCCCAACTTGAGGTTCGCAAAAGTAGTACTAGGGGTCCGTGAAGTAAATTCAAAATTTCATATATATATATATATATATATATATATATATATATATATATATATATATATATATATGTGTGTGTGTGTATGTATATGTATGTGTGTATATGTACCGCCTGACTGGCCCTCGTGCTGGTAGCATGTAAAGCACCTACTACACTCTCAGAGTGGTTGGCATTAGGAAGGGCATCCAGCTGTAGGAACTCTGCCAGATCAGATTAGAGCCTGGTGCAGCCATCTGGTTCCCCAGTCCTCAGTCAAATCATCCAACCCATGCTAGCATGGAAAGCGGACATTAAACGATGATGATATATATTTATATATATATATATGTAAGGATGAGCATATTAAAAAGTATCTGTGAGAAAACTCATTTAAATAAAAGGGTTGGAAACCACTGCTCTAGGCATGAACCACATCTTGTTTACTGTTGTTACATATGTTGGTGAAAGGGAATGCACTGAATAACACAAAACAATTTTAAAAGCTAGTATAGCTTGAATGAGTCATTGTTGTTTGTAAAATAGGAGTGGTCTTTACCTTATTTTACCATGTATTGGTTACAAGGTAGAGCAGAGGCATGTGAGATGGTGTGGGTCCTAGGAAAACCTGCATGTGATGTGATCCCAGTTACATCAGACATCTGTATACTAGCGGACAGCTAGGTCTTTGTTGGTCCAATTGGCCAGAGCTGACTCTAGTCTTCAGGCCACATCAAGTTCTTTCATCATGTGGAGGACCTCACTGTCGAGAGTGTGACTACAAAGCACTTATTTATCCCTCCATCTAAATTCGATACTTAAAATTATTTTATTTAATTATTTTCCCCTGATAATTAAAACATCTTATAACTCTGCTTTTGAAGCTCAATGGAATAAAATAGAAACCTGATTTGAAAATCTGGTAATGGGGCAGTGGTTGACAATAGGAATACTGCTTCAAAAAACAAAATCTTCATCTAATCCATGCCAGTATAGAAAAATGGATATTCAATAAAAATGAATATTTATGTGAAAGTTAGGCATGTAAAACTGATTTTTTTTTTTCTTTTTTAGGACATTCCAGAAGCACCTGAAAGGAAAATGACAGATCAAATAAATGAACCAATCCTTCTGTGTCGATTCCCAGCTGAAATTAAATCTTTTTATATGCAGAAATGTGCAGATGATCGTGCTGTCACTGAATCAGTAAGTTTTCAAATAATTTTTTAGCCTAGAACTTTTATCTGTTACTCTGCCTGCTTCACAATAGAAGCTTTACAATGTGGCCTTAATGTTAAGTTATTTAATGATTTTTTTTTCACATTGTTATAGGTTGATTTGCTGATGCCAAATGTAGGTGAAATTGTTGGTGGCTCTATGAGGATGAATGATGAAAAGGAACTTCTTGAAGCCTATAAAAGAGAAGGAATTGACCCGACTCCTTACTATTGGTACACTGACCAGGTAATCATTTGTTGTTCAGAAGATCTTATGGTAATTAATTAATCTATTGTTTGGGAGCAAACCACAAGATATAGCCAGATATGTTTTAGTCTGCTCTTCCAATGTATTTATTACATTGTTATTATTCAATAGATGTTTGTATGGAGAGCAGTTCCACAACAAATGTGTGAAAGAATCATTAAAAAACAAAGTCCCATTTCCCAATGTTATACATAAAAGTCTTCTAAATTAGTTTGGGGTGTGAACTGAGGAAGCAGTCTACTATTAGATGTATTTTTATGTTTGTCTGAATCAAATGAGAAAGTTAGTCTTAAGTGCAGATGAGACTGATATACATAATTGTAGTCATTCAGTGGCAATATTCAGTCCAATAGGAAGAGGATAGACATGTGGATGAAAAGTTTAAGAAATGGAGTTATTAACTGGAATCTCAAACATGTATATAGTGATGGAGATAAACTGGTATCAGCCTATTAAAAATAGCTCATTTAATGCTGTCTAAAAGTACAAATATGCAAATTAGACAAGCCACTATGGTGTTAACATAATTTATGGCTGTTTTATACTATAGCTAAATGCTCTGTGCTATTGACTGGAGGAAAGAAGTTGAATATGTCTTCTCTGAGGAGCAGTCAACAAACCATGAAATAGTTCATCAAAAGACTTGCCTCTTATTTTGGCACATCAGTAGCATAGAAAGAATGTATTTACATTCTTTGTTCATCCACAGAGAGGCTTTATAAATTTAAATTTGTTCCAGTTCTGATTTACACTACATTGTGCATAAAATAGAAAGATCAATAGTTTAAGCTATGTCAGTTCTAGCATTCACATCTTAAATACGGCAGATTATTCTACTTGCTAAATGCTAAGGCTTTCATCTTACAGTTACAATTACATATTTCAAAGACTATCAAGTTATATATGTACACTTGTTCCCACAAGACAAAGAATTATATTTTTAAGAATTAGATTTAAAAAAAAAATTCATTTGGTTTGTAGTTGTATTAATAACATGTCTTTGATTTTCATTTCTTTTCCAGCGTAAATTTGGTAGCTGTGAACATGGTGGCTATGGACTTGGTCTGGAGCGTTTCCTCTGCTGGCTTCTGAATCGATACCATATCCGAGATGTGTGCCTGTATCCACGTTTCATTGAACGATGCAAACCTTAACTTTGAGCTGTTGACTATAATCTTTTCTACATAATTAAAATGTAATTCTTAATTTGAAATGCAGCGCTTCATAGAGAACAGGCTCAACTTTCCAAACCTTACCTTTTATGAACTTCATTTTATTTAACCGTAATCATTTCTTTTCTGTTTTTTATTGACCAATCTGATAAACGCTTCTCAGAAATTATTGCCTTGCTATTATTATTATTATTGTTGTTATTGTTAAGGTGGTGAGCTGGCATGCAGACAAAAATGCTTAGCATTTCGTCCATCTTGAAAATCCAAGTTCAAATTCTACCAGAGTCAACTTTGCTTTTCATGCTTTTGGGGTTGATAAAATAAGAGCCATCTGAGCACTGGAATCAATTTAAATGACTAGCCACCTTTCTCCCAAAATTTCAGGCTTTGTGTCTATAGTAGAAAGAATTATTATTATTATTATTATTATTATTATTATTATTATTATTAAGGCAGTGAGCTGGCAGAACCATAAACAGCTAAATGCTTTCAGGGTTGATATATTAAGTACTAGTCAAGTCCTGGAGTTGATGTGATTGACTATTTCCCCACCACCACTACAAACTCCAGGCTTTGTGCTTACTGTAGAAAGGTTACTACTACTACTACTACTACTACTATTGTTAGACCAGTGGAATAGCAGAATTACTAGAGTATCAGACAAAATGCATTACAGTATTTTTTTTTTGGGGGGGGGGCTCTTTAAATTGTCATTTCAAATTCTACCATGGTCAACTTTGCCTTATGTCTTTTGTGAGTTGATAAAATAAAGCACCAGTCAAGTACTGGAGGTGATTTAATTGGCTAAACCCCTTCTCCAAATTTCTGGCCTTTGCCTATGTTAGAAACAATTACTATTATGATTGAATTTAATCCCACCCAAGTTGATAAAATATGTACTAGGTTAATATAATTGACTTTTCTCTCCCCAGAAATGTGTAATCTTGTGCTTAAGATAAAAATCAAACACTTGCCATTCTTTTCAACAAACAAGAACTTAATTTACAATAATTAGAAACAGTTAATTAGCAATAATGTTCACATTTTAGCACTGATGGAGATTTGATAGCTAATTAATGCACTGACAGATGTGTATGAGTGTATATGTATGATTTTAAACATGTGCATGTTGAGTTAAATGTTGCTATATTAGTCTGACATGCATGCAGTTATGGCAGTTTACTGCTTGGGCAGGATGTAATCAGTGAATTCCATTTCACTTAAAGAGCAAAATATGGCATGGTGAAAGGTTAAGCATCAGAAATTTCCCAGCCTAACTCTTAGATGTTTTAGGACAGCATTGCATTTGAATAAACATTGTTTCTTGGGTGCAAGTCTCCCAAGCCTACTAATTAAATGACACAAAAGACTGCATATAAGATATACTTCAAAAATATGAATCGATTTAATAAATTTTGTGGTCATTCTTAATAAAAATTTTGATCTTAGAATAGTAGGTAAAAAGAAAATGTTGGAAAAAAACATTGTTATTTCTTAGTTGATAAAGGCAGTAAGCTGGCAGAATTGTTAGCATGCTGGACTAAATGCTTCGTAGCATTTCTGGTTTTACATTCTGAGTTCAATAAAGTGATAAATGGGGTTGATGTTATCAACTAGCCCTCTCCCCCAGAATTTCAGGTCTTGTACATATTGTAGAAAGAATTATTTCTTAGCTCATAATAATAATGATAATTACATATTTTACCAGAAATGTATTAAGAAAACAATTAATTTAAATATAAATGATAAAAGAACTAATTAATCATTTTAAAAATAAAAAGGTAGTTACCTTGACTATTTTTGGCTGTCATTGTATATTTGCCTTTTTCATACCCAGTCGTTTCTGACATGTAAATTGAAATACTAATTATGACTATATCACACACCAAAATCACCTTAGTAATGAAATGTAATGCATACATCCTTGTCTAATGTTTGCTTATTATTCTAGGTTTTCTTCTTCCGTTAGCTATGTGGTCCATCATTTCTTTCATCTCACTTTCTCTCACCCTTTCTCTCTTCTCCATTGGGTAAGTGATGGAAATATTGTAACAAAGAAATGTAAAAACGATTTTGAATGAATAAAGAATAATTTCTGATCTAAAGTTACTATTGTTTTCTGACTAAAAATAAAAACACAACAAATGTAGACCTAACTGCACACTTTCTCACAATATTTGTAATAAGGTCTCAGGTAGACAAACACAAAGGTAGGCAGTGATTGATGGGTATGTGAAGAAAGTACAAAGTAAAAGAGAAAAAGAAAATTTCAAAAATTTTTTCAAGGATGCAGTTAATGATCAGTCATGTGCAAAAAAAGAAAGCTATCCAATTTATTTATTGATTTAAACTAGTTGAAAAGAAGATTGAAAAAAATGTTATTTATATAAACTTAACATGAGTTACTGTACTTGTGTATTAGTTATATTGTGTGTGTTTATAAATATAGTTAGCATTAAGCAAAAAGTGGGTGTATAGACAATGTAACTTAAGATTCTAATCAAAAACATTTCACTTTATAGTTTCCTCAGTTCTGTACCAATATATATATGTTCAATAAGGTGGTGAGTTGGCAAAATTGTTAACATGCCGGGTGAAATGCTTAGCAACATTTAGTCCGTCTTCATGTTATGAATTCAAATTCTGCAGAGGTTGACTTTGCCTTTCATCCTTTCAGGATTGATAAAATGAGTACCAGTTGAGTACTGGGGTCAATGTAATCAACTTACCCTCTCCCCTGAACTTGCTGGACTTGTGTCAAGATTTGAAACCAATATATATGTTCAACAGTAACATCTTCAAATAAAAGAGTATTTATGAAATAAAAAGGTCTGCTTACTACAAATTGATATATAATGCACTCTCTGCTACCTATTAAGAAAAAACTTACCTTGCTGCATTGGAAAAAATACTTCTGCTAAAAGCATAGCTAGTCACCATAACATTGCAGAAAGAACTGATATTTTAAGCACACAAAACCCTTATATAACATTAAATGACCACAAACCAAGCATTTCATATCGTATGACCACTGGATTGTTCAACCCATTGAAAATTGATGTTGGAAGTGTAATTAAATCTATAAATGATTCATTTTCTACCATTAAACACCAATCTCCATTACAATTCTTGAACAATTCTTTTTCTGTAATTGAATAGTTCATAGCCAACCAAAATGAAAATGAATGTCACATCTTCAGTTTGATAACTACAATGATATTCTTCCATCCAACCACAAGAAAATACTCAGCATTGTAATTATGTGAAATTGATAACAACATTGAAACAACTGGACATGAAAACAATCTTACAAAAAAACATGTATTCTTTAATTACACCCCAAGGATAAAATTGGTAAAATGAGAATACACAACCTTTTGACATTAGTTTGGGTGCTAAGAATGCCACTGATGTTAGCAACTTTATAATTATTAATTCAAGTTCCGACATATATCTTTAAGTTTTTATAAAGATGATGGTCTCATTATACTTAGAAACTATGATAAACAAAAACACACTCCAAAGAGATTTTATAGCTTTTTTAAGAATTAAGTTTCAAAATCACTTACTACCAATACAGAAAATCAACTCAAAAAATACAATGCATTAAAAAATTCTCTAACCACCCAAAGAAAATTATTAGTCTCATCCATCAGAATCTCAACTATCTTTAAAGAAATGCACATAGTAATGATGAAACTCAAAGAAGTAATGACAAGAGACTTCAACTACCACAATAACAACAAAACCCCAACCTTGACCTAGTAACAGGAAAAGCAACATGATCTGATCCTATATAATTAAAATATTCTTCAACCTTTTGTATAAACATTTCTCTCCTAACTGCAACAACTATACACTCTGAAATAAAAAAAATAAAAAAACATTAAAAAATCTCTTATTTTACAATCCATAACTTCTTGGAAATAGCTCACATCCAGCCATGTAAAACAAAACCAAGAACCAGACAGCCTCACTCTAAGTAACTGTAATTCATACATGAAGTTGCTTGGAGGTAGGAGGTGGATGCGAACGGCTGCATTTCATTTTTCATTTTACCTAATTCATCTTTTCCATTCATTTGGTTTTTTTTTTTTTTGTCCCCACTTTGTGCTGTCTCCTCTATGTGCGACCTTCATGGTCAATTTCATGAAATAAAGAAGCTTACTTCCCAACCACATGGTTCTGGGTTCAGTCATACTGTGTGGCACCTTAGGCAAGTGTTTTCTATTATAGCCTCAGGCTGACCCAAGCCTTGTGAGTGGATTTGATAGGCGGAAACTGAAAGAAGCCCGTTATATATTTGTGTGTGTGCCCCCCCCCCCCCAACCGGTGTTGGTGTGTTAACATCCCCGTAATTTAGCAGCTTGGCAAAAGAGACCGATAGAATAAGTACTAAGCTTACAAAGAATAATTCCTGGGGTTGATTTATTCGACTAAAACCCCTTAAGGTGGTGCTTCAGCATGGCTGCAGTCAAATGACTGAAACAAATAAAAGAATATACATAGAGAGAGAAAACTGAAAATATTCAAACGATGAACATTCATGTATAAATATATAGATATTTATAGATTAACAGAGCAGACTTACACAGAGAACAAAGACACAAAAAATTGAAGGGAGAAGGTATGGTATTACAGGCCCAACAGTTATTTCGGGGGACTGGGAATTATGTCATAATATTGGCAGATACATCTGCCAACATTCGCAAAAAGTTAATGATATGCAACCAGTAGTGAAAGCATATAAACATTAGGTAAATCCGGTCTCCATCTTCAAGGTGGAGAAATACGTATCTATGCAGGTATTCCTACACATCTGTGTACACATTTACACGTGTACATAGATGAATTCTGACCGAATATTTTATCTCACAAAAAAATAAAAAAGTAACACATCCACTTTTATGCATGATTTGTATTGATCTTTAAACGTACACTATATGTATACTTAAAAATATATGAAGAGAAATACATGAGGAATAATAAGAATTCATTAATATCGTAATAGCTTACATGCTACAAATGATGTTAACTGATGTATGGTAAGTGATGGTACAGTGGAAGATACAAGAGGGATCCGAATTTTTGCCTAGCAGACAGTGCTTGATTAACCAGTAAGCAAGTGCTTGAGGTATCAAAGAAAGTGGGGCACCATAGAAAAGGTAAATGGTTTATGGCACAAAAGAAATCCCTTTAAACTGAAGAAGTGGTGCTTCTACCCGTATACCTTGGGAGGCTTGCTTCCAGGGTTATTGTAGAAGACATACCCCCCAGAAGTGGATGTAGCCTGGCTGGTAGCTGCCATACTACTAGGCATGGAGAAGGTGGTGGTCCTCCAGGCCACCAGGCAAGAGCATTCAGGATGCTTTATCTCTACTATGTATAGAAGCATGCAAATAAAAAAAAGTATAAAACTTTTCAGATATAAATAGAGGAAGTATACAAAAATAAACATTATTTTTCATCTTACATGTTAGTTTTGTTTCATTTTGAGAAGTGAAAATTTATTTTACGGTTTATTATTATTATTATTTATATTTTGAGTTACATATATATGGGGGCACCTAAATCTTTTAAATACTTAGGACCTCTATAGATCTTAACCCAGCCCTGCTAGCAGATTATCATCAGTATCTGTCGCAGAGGTGAAGAACTTATCCAGAGTTACTTGACATTTACGGTGCACCATCTCTTTATACAGTTCAGTGTGGGAACTGAGCTGAATATTAATTCTTCTTGTAATTTTTATGTTGCATTTACTATTGGAATCGTTATCAATGAAAACTTGTAGACCTTTCTCTATACGTGTCAAATCTTTTGCCATATTCTTTTCGATCAATTGATATGGTGCAGATTCTACATCCCCTTCTTGCCCTGCATCAGTACCTTATTAGTCGAACTTACCCAAGCAACTCAACCACATCATCTACTTTTCAAACCCTATATCATTTATCAGTGTTACAATATCTTGTTCAACTTGATGTAAGCTCTTTTGCAGGTGGTAAGCCTGCAAAAGCACGAAAGCCATCTGGCCATGTTTTGCCAAATAGCATTCATAGCCAAGAACTTCATTTCATCACATGATTTCTCTACATTCATAATGTCGAACTTTTTTCAGAAGCCTCAAACTATAGGTTTATCCCCTCCATCAAGTAATTTTATGATGTGACAGAAATAATTCTTCTGAAATCAAACTCTACCGTGTCAAAAAAAGAATAACATTAATTAATGTTATCCTAGACACATAACGTCTGGAACAATACGCGATAGTCACGAGTGGAGCGTCTTTGATCTATTGGGTAATGGTTAATCTGGAGATAAACAACAAAAAAATGAACAATACCAGATTCAGTTCGAATCATAGCGGTATCGAATTTGCCTTTCATTTTCTCTGCCTAAAAACTCTGTCAAAAACTTTAGAATTCTCTTCTCCTTATGACAAATCTATTCTATTTCTTGAACTTTGCTTTTTACTTTCCTCTTGGTCGAATAAAATAACTTCCAACCATACTGAGTTTAATTCTACCGTCCACAGCCCACCAATACCAGATTGTCGGAATTTACCGATCGTTACCGGATAATGCCGGAACACTCGTACACGAACATACGACAATATTTGCAGGCACCCACATCTTCCAATAATTTAATTTTCCTTATTGATGTTAGGATTGTCTTCCGAACAGTTTTATGGATAAACAACCTACTTGATTGATAAAAGCAATGATATACACTCTATGATTTCGAGGTGAACTTTATTCATATTCATTATTATTACTGAAATGTTAGTCATTCACAAAAATCATCAAAATGTAAGTTTTGCGATATTTGAAGACAATTTTGTAAAAAAATCTTATTCGTAAATGAAGAAATTAATTGTATATCATAAACCTTCCCTAGTTTCAGTCAATTTTCATCCTTGATCTTTTCCCTTCATTTACTTAAAGACCAACGTTATTTTATCCTTTGCAACCGACCAATTTGTTTTGAAATGGAGTCCCACTTGATTGTTCCTTATGGGTCGTCTCCACAAAAGAATTCAATGAACAGACGAAGACTTTGACATTTTGTGAAAGCTACCTACTTATTCTATTCTTGTGGGTTGTATTTTTCACAACCTTCATGTTTGATATTCCACTTTAACCACAATCAAACATTGTGTGTATAAGATTGTTGATATTCCAAGATGTATGTTAATACTTACTGCTATCACAAATACCGTAATATATATTTGATCAGTCAGTTTACCATCCTTCCTTCCTACTCTGTTTACCTAATGCGATTGTTCGATCTGCTTGGAATAGAAACCAGATCTTTCTCAAATCACCCTACTGCATTCGGAAAGGAAGCAATATTGGATAATGTAGTGCTAAATACACTGAGCTTACAAAAAGACTGGTTGTGGCTTGAATATGTTGGATCAGAGCTGATCTGGAGTTGAACAGCTCCAAAAAGAAATGCTTAAACCGTGGTAACAAACTAAAAAGCTAAGTAACTAATAAAATATGAATTTCAGAGAACAGTTTTCTCTTTAGAATTGTGACCATTAATGTATGTCTTTTATGAATGTCACAGCTTTGCTTTTATGCCAATAATAATAATAATTAATTCTGGTTTTATTGGCCACAAGGGCTAATATAAATTAAAAACATGTAAGTCGATAACTTCTGGAATATTAATTGTTGTTGTATGGCAACGAACTGACAGAATCGTCTGTCTTCACATTCTGATTTCAGATTACGACGAGGTCAACTTTGCCTTTCATTTTTCGGAGTCGATAAAATAAGTACCAGTAGAGTACTGGGGATTAATGTAATTGACTTACTCCCACCTCCGAAATTGCTGGTCTTGTGCCCAAAATTTTGAAACTAATATTAATTACTGTTGTGAAAAAAACCACTCATTTGGTTTACTAAATATGCTACGTCTTCATCTTTTATACTAAATACCGATGCCATGTCAACATCAAAGCGCACTTGGTATTGAATGTCTTTTGCATTCATTACTTCGTTCCGTCATAACAGCTAAATGTAAAACAATAATATACGTGCTGATGGGGAAGCTTCTATGTAGTCTTCTTCCATTGTAATTACATTAACGTCTTGGATACATTATAAGAATATTAACCGACTGGTATTTTATATCAAATCCCCAAAAGGTTGTATTCAAAGTTGATCTTCGAGGATTACAACGTGGACATCAAGGGCCATAACTAAATGTTACAAGGCGTTAAGTCTGACGTGATAATTACTGTTAAGATTTGTTCAGAAATAGCAGACAGCTTTTCAGATTATACTTTACGCGCCATTAGAAAAGGAAGGATACATTTAATAATATAGTCCAAGATACAATAAATAGATAAAAAAAAAAAAAAAGACGGATTATTAGGGGCTTGAGTGTCTTCTTCAGTCACAGGGTTGTTTGATCAGAGCTGTACTTCGATAACTTAGAGACAATCATTTAAGTTTATTGTCCAGCACTTTCCCCACTAAATTTCCCATTTTCTACCTTAAGACTTATTTTGATCAAACCATATAGAATGAAATGTTACATATGTGAATTCCTTTTTTTTTTTTTTAAATAAATAGATTATCACAAACTCTTATGGATTTGACTATAAATTTTTATGAATTCAATGTCAACTAAAGTTTGTTTTATATTATAGAATGTGCTGCCTTCATATTCTAGCATTAAAATAAACGTTTTTCCTTACCCTAGAAGGTCCTAACTTCAATCCAAGAAAATCCCAGAGAACAATTAACAGATATGATTGCCAGAAATGCACCGCTAAACCCAGTATCCAGTGATGTAATAGTGTTAATAATAATAGATTGATAGATACATTTGTATACATTAGTTCTCTGCATATAAGTCGTGTAGATTGAACTCCTTTAAGTGTTTGCATAAAAAAAATACAAGTGCACAAATCTTAATAGCTAAAGGTTAATTCCTGTGTTAATGGAGCCAAAACACACACACATGTACATATACAGGGTGCATAAGTTATCTGAAGGTAGATTTATGTTTATTAAAAAACAGATATATAATAACTAATAATAAGTTTATTATCAAAAAAATGCTATGAGGATAAAAATAAACCTCCATTTCCTCAACTTCAATAACTGCTTCTATATGAGATCTAAATCATCCACATGCTCAAATCAAGTGGTCCTGGTTCATTTTGGATATTACTCTGACTATGGTGGCTTTCAAAGAATCTTTGGTGTTATGGGTGTGTTCATTGACACTCAACACATATTAGTCCAGTGGATTGAGATCTGGGGAATTAGGAGGCCAAATGCTAGGGATTATGTGATCATGAGAAATTTTCAATCATCCATTTCTGTGTTACTTGAGCCATGCAAGATAGTGCAGTCTTGCTGAAGCACATATGATATTCCATTGCATACACTGTCTATTCAGGGCTTAATAACTGCTTCCAGGACCTCAATGTAGGTGGCCTTGCTGAGAACCCCTAAAACCATGACAGTTGCAGGAAATTTTGTATACATAACTCTTGGAACTTCAGAAGAATCTGCATATAACCATCTTCTGTTAACTTTTTGATCTTGGTTGAAGTTTTTCTCATCTGAGAAAAACCAAATCAAATCTACTGGATTTTTCAGTTTGTCTAAAAGCCTTTTAGATCTGATATAGCAATTTTCTGTAGCTTTTTCTGATATAAATTGACCTTTCCTCATCATAAAAGACTTATATCTGATGTTTTCATGGACAACATTTCTGATTGTTCCTTCTGACACATGGAGATATTTTGCAATTGACCTCATAGATTTTCTGGGATTGTAATCAATGGTCTGTTGAATTTGCTGGATACATTCATGTGTTCTGATGATTTTGGAGCATTTAGAATGTTTTTTTTATGCTTTGATACGAGTGATATGTTTCCATCTTTAGTTTCTTACTCCTTACAAACTTTGTAGACAAAAGATTTAGTAACTTTTAAAAATCAAGATATTTCCAAGTCACCATGACCAGCATTAATAGCCATGATAACAGCATGCCTCTTCATTTCTTGAGTAAGCTGAGAGTCTGTCATTATTATTTTGTGAAACAAAGATTATATAAAGTTAGCAAAAACTGCAGCAATGACCCCAAAAAGGTATGTCCTCAAATACCTTATGCACCCTGCATATTCATTTTTGCTTTATATATTTTTCCGGGTAGTTCAATATATGAATACATTTTGAGTCCTACTGACATTTCAAATATTTTATTTTTTCTGATATATTTTTCAGTTATAAGTTCTCCAATTCTGAGTAAGTAACATAGAATGGTAGATTGGCTTCACTGCAACCTATGTTTCAACCAGCCTGGCAATGGTATTAAATTTTCTCTCACCAGCTGTGGGCATATTTACTGTGAGAAGTGTTTAAATGAAGGTAAGCAGCTTTGTGGTTTTTGTACAAGAACCATCATCATTTAGATTTTTTTTTTTTTATTTAAATGTAATTTAAAAATAACAACGGCTTAAAAAATGAATAAAAACTTTGGAAATGATTTGGTTACAGGTTCACAGCCGACATATCTGTGATACAGATATGCAGACTTCATTTCTAAGTAAATTAACTTGGAAATATGTGTAGCTAGACTTATCAAATTTATTGCATTTTTATTAACTCTAATTTTCTCAAATTATCTCATTGAAATAAACCTGCAATATACTATTCTCATCTATTCAAGGGAACTACTTCTCATTGAATTTATACCATGTAATTGGAATAAACCCTTAATCAACAAGCCACTGTGGCTCTCAAAAATTGATATTCTGTTTCTCTGCAGCTCAACATCTTGATCTTGTATGTGCTTATTGTATTTTTATCACCAAAACATAAAGGAACCCAGTCTACACTTGAAGTATACTGATCTAAAAATAGCTTATAACAAGTTTGTTTATATTAAATATTACTTTTCTAATTTAGAAAAGTAACTCCGAGATTTGAATTATTTGTCATATTAAAATGATAAATATATTTCTTTAAATAAATATGCGTGCACACACACACACACACACACATGTATGTATATATATATATATATATATATATGTGTAATGTCAATGTGAATACCCGTCAGAGTGTAAGTATCTTGAGAGAAAAGCTGAACATTAGAAGCATCAGTTGTGGCGTGCAAGAGAGACGATTGCGCTGGTATGGACATGTGGTGAGAATGGAGGAGGATAGCTGCGTGAAAAAGTGCCACACCCTAACAGTTGAGGGAACCCGTGGAAGAGGTAGGCCCAGGAAGACCTGGGCTGAGGTGGTGAGGCAAGACCTTCGTACATTGGGCCTCACCGAGGCGATGACTACGGACCGAGACCTTTGGAAATGGGCTGTGCGTGAGAAGACCCGGCAAGCCAAGTAAGATCGTTGCCAGTGCCCCTGGACTGGTTCTTGTGCGGGTGGCACATGAGATGCACCATTTTGAGCGTGGCCGTTGCCAGTACCGCCTGACTGGCTCCTGTAGGATTTTCGAGCGAGATCGTTGCCAGTGCCCCTGGACTGGCTTGTGCGGGTGGCACATAAAAGACACCATTTCGAGCGTGGCCGTTTTCGTGCGGGTGACACGTAAAAGCACCCACTACACTCTCTGAGTGGTTGGCGTTAGGAAGGGCATCCAGCTGTAGAAACTCTGCCAAATCAGACTGGAGCCTGGTGTTGCCATCCGGTTTCACCAGTCCTCAGTCAAATCGTCCAACCCATGCTAGCATGGAAAGCGGACGTTAAACGATGATGATGATGATGATGATGATATATATATATATTGTAACTTAGGAGTTTTGCACATTCTTTTTTATTCTTTACAGGGACAAGAGAAAACTGCAAAATGTGCAAAGCAGTGTGCAACAGTATTCTATTAACAGGAAAGGTTTGAATGAAATTACAATTTTCAGCACTGTTTTCCTTCTTAGTTAAATATGTTTATATTTTTGTATATAATTCAAAATAAATTATGCAATTGTTTTAAGAAGGAGAGAGAGAGAGAGAGAGAGAGTAAATTCCCAGTAAACCAAGCCCACAAAACAGTTTTTGTTCTTAACTGAAGTCATTTCATCTTATTAGGCATACCTTTCTTTCATTGGACACTAAACTCTGCTTGCGAAGACCTGTTGAGGCAAGTGAAATCGAAATCAAAATCGATGACAGTGCCGCATGACTGGCATCCGTGCTAGTGGAGCGCTAAGAGCACCATCCGAGCATGATTGTTGCCAGGGCCGCTAACTGGCCCCTCTGCTGGTGGCACATAAAAAGCACCATTCGAGCGTGATCGTTACTGGCACTTGTGCCGGTGGTACATGAAAAACAACGTTCGAGCGAGGATGTTGCCAGTGCCACTGTACTAGCCCTCGTACTAGTGGCACGTAAAAGTACCCACTACACTCTCGGAGTGGTTGGTGTTAGGAAGGGCATCCAGCTGTAGAAACTCTGCCAGATCAGACTGGAGCCTGGTGCAGCCATCTTGCTCACCAGTCCCCAGTCAAACCGTCCAACCCATGCCAGCATGGAAAGCAGATGTTAAACGATGATGATGAATATTTCTGCCAAAGGTATAAATATTAACAATATGTTACAACCCACCTCTTTTCAAGGTTTCATGTATTGGGTTGGCAACTAAGTTTTTTTAAATTTAAATTTTTTAAAAGGCTTAATAAAGAATATCAACTAATTAATCAATAATGTATTCACCCTTGTTTACAACTTCTTCCCAACGTTCAACAAGATACTCAATTTCGACTTGAAAAATTGATCCAACCAAGCTCTCAATTCTGCATCAGTACTGGACGAAACTTTGTGCATAACATTTGAAAGAGTTCGAAAGAGGTGGAAATCCATTGGTGCCAAATCAGGAGAGTACGGTGGGTGTGGTAGCACTTCTCAATCATGTGTGTGAAGATGCTTCTCTATAGCAGTGTGAGAGCATTCAATTTTCTCTGCCAGTTCCCTTGTCGTTTGACGAGAATTTTCATGCAAAATTTGGTTTAACCGCTCTTCATTGAACTCAACTGGACGGCCAGAACAAGGTGCATCTTTGAGGTCAAAATTTCCATTTTTGAAATTGGCATACCAATCACAAGTGGTTCTTTCAGCTATGGCACCCTCTCCATACACAGCACAAATGTCGCGAGCAGCTTTTGCGGCCTTAGAACCTTGATTAAAAGCAAAAAGATGAAAGTGTCGAAAATCCTCGTTTTTCTTAACTTGACATTCCATTTTAATGATCTGAAAATAAACAAAAATTAACTAAAATTAACTAGAAAAAAACAAAATAGATTCCAAAATGATTCAAAACTAGAATTCTCGAAAAAATAGATTCCAAAATTTAAAAACGCAATAAATTCCAAAATTTAAAAAAATGGCAGGAACTTAGTTGCAAACCCAATATGTAAGTTTGGCTATAGTCATTACTTTGAAGATTCCCTATGTGATGATACTATGATATCCTATAAAAAGACAAAGTTTTCAAAGCTGCCCCAATATTTAGTGCTTCATAAGTATAGATGCTTGTCTATATATAATCTTTAGTAGGATTTGTCAAGGAGTTAAAACAGATGTTTGAAATGTAGAAACATGAACTGAAATATCTAATGGTTATCATGACAAGAACTAAAGTGCTTCTTAGTAAGAGAAAGCACAAATCCCTCTTCCCTCTAAAAATTGGCTTTGCTTTGTATGAAGGAAAAGAGAATGTTGGAACTCAATAATGTGTACTCAGTGCAAGCAAGGTTTATAAACAAGGTACAGTGGGCTCTCTGGCAGGCTGACAGAACTTTAGATGTACAAGAACAGTTATCAATAGAGCCTCTCATGGAATGACATTATTAAGGAGCTGCTTTGATAATTCAAGAGATGTAATTGAAAGTTTCTGTTATCTAGGTGATCTAATTAGTGTTGGCAGTGACTGTGGGAAAACATTAATGTCAGAAAAAAAAGGAGAGATGAAAGAAGTTCAGAGAGCTGTTACCCAGATGGTAACAAAAGTTTCTCCCGTTATTCTAAAAGCAAACTAAGAAATATACATCAGAAATATGATGCTGCTTGGAAGTGACACATATGCACTACATGTAGAAAATCTGAGGAGAAATGAGGCAGGCACTATTCTTTGTATAAATATTAATCTGTGTAAAGGTGGTGAGCTTGTAAAATCATTAGCATGCTGGACAAAATGCTTACTCTTTTACTGTTTTACTTGTTTCAGTCATTTGACTGCGGCCATGCTGGTGCACCACCTTTAGTCGAGCAAATCGACCCTGGGACTTTTTCTTTGTAAGCCTAGTACTTATTCTATCGGTCTCTTTTGCCGAACCGCTAAGTGACGGGAACATAAACACACCAGCATCAGTTGTCAAACAATGCTAGGGGGACAAACACAGACACACAAACATATACATATATACATATATACGATGGGCTTCTTTCAGTTTCTGTCTACCAAATCCACTCAGAAGGCTTTGGTCGGCCCGAGGCTATAGTAGAAGACACTTGCCCAAGGTGCCACGCAGTGGGACTGAACCCGGAACCATGTGGCTGGTAAGCAAGCTATTTACCACACAGCCACTCCTGCACCTAGTGATATTTCATCTATCTTTATTTTTTGAGTTCAAATTCTGCCAAGATCAACTTTGCCTTTCATCCTTTCAGGGTCAATAAAATAAATACTACTTGAACATTGAAGTTGATTTGAAATAGATGGCCTTGTACCATAATTTGAAACCAGTATTAATCTGATTTAAACACAATTAATTTTAGGGTGGTTAAAGGCATTAAATTAATAGATGCAAGAAGTCAACTAATTTCATTGGACATGATGTAAATAAAAAATAAGTGTGGGCTAAAAGCAGTTGGTTTTTTTTATAAAAAGTTTAATCTTGTTATTTCTGATGTTTATTCACACTGATGCAATTAGTATATTCTTCAGTAAACTTCAGCTGTCATATTTTTACATATCTACATGACATTCATTTGGTATTGGATACTGTGAAGGTGCATAACCTCATGGTTAATGTTTTGGACTTATGGTCTTAATTATGGTTTCACTTCCTAGACCAGGTAACACATTGTGTTCTTGAGTAAGTCACTTCATTTCATGTCACTCTCATCCACTCACCTGCAAATAAATACCAGTAGTAACTAGGGGTTAACACTGCAACAGATTGGCATTCTATTTAAAGGGTGGGTATTATACTCTTGGCTACTTACACGCCATTGTAACTGGACTAAACTCTAGCCTAATGACCTAACTGGTTTTTGAAACATTTTTTTAATTTTTGAAACATTTTTTTATTTTTGAAACATTTTTATCATCTTTTAGATGTCTTGCATTTGACATCAATCATGAATTCGAAGAATGTCTAGTGATACCTCAGATCTTTAAAGAGTGACTATGATTGAAAGAATTATTACTGGTGCATAGCTGCTTGAGATTAAACTCCATAGCTTTAAATTGAGTAAGAAATACTTCTCTGTTTAGTTCAGTTTAGCAAAATAGATACTAGTACGTCAAAGAAATTAACTTACTAGTATTCTTATTCAGTGAGAAGAAAACTCAAAACTGAAAATGTAACTTGTAAAACCACCCACTTCTAGATACAAACTAGTATACAGCTGTCATGTCTGTAATTTACATTTGTTGCTGTATAAATATAGTATAAATCTTTTGGTGGTAAGTTTGTGCTCACAATCATTGCTTATTTGTCATGGCTTTTCAGATGAAACCTGATGTTGAGATATTTTTCGGAGATCCATTTGAACTGATAAAGAAACAAAACAGACAACTGATACAGGTAATTTCTCAGGTTCTTGTAATTACTATTATTGATTTCTTCATATTCCACATGGAATATTCTATATAATTCTTACAATATTTGATCAATATACTTATCTGGTTTTTAACATAGTTTAATTTTGCTAAAAAAAAAATGCTAAGTAGAAAATAGAAGTAAAAGCTGATGTTATAGTGTATCATATGTAAAAACTATTTTGTAGGTCTTTGAATTTCAGAAAAATCACAGACGAAGATTTATGAACTATTTAAGAGATAAGGCAAGTAATTTTTTCCATTCAGAATTTTCATTTTCTTCTTTTAATATTATTGTTATTATTAATGTTGATGTTATTCTTATTAAAGGGAAGTGAATGACATAATCAGTAGAGCACCAGACAAAATACCTTGTGGTATTTTGTTCTGAG
The DNA here is from genome assembly GCF_046866305.1 of Octopus bimaculoides. Taxonomy (NCBI): domain Eukaryota; kingdom Metazoa; phylum Mollusca; class Cephalopoda; order Octopoda; family Octopodidae; genus Octopus; species Octopus bimaculoides. The sequence goes on along the minus strand of NC_142930.1, from coordinate 46,584,286 downwards.
TTCAAATCCTGCTATGGTTGACTTTGCCTTTCATCGTTCTAAGGTTAATAAAATAAATTTCAGTTAATAACTGGTTTTGGTATAATTGACTATTCTCTATCCCCAAATGCTGTGGCCTTCTACCATTTTCAGAAATCATTAATATTTTTGTTAATTCTTTTATTACTTAGACAAAAAGAATTCTATTGTTATTTCTATAGCAATAAATTTATTAATTTGATATCACTTGCATTTTTTTTGGTTTACTGTGTTATCTCAAAATTGAAGATCTGTGTCCATAGATTTGCTCACTGCTAGAGAAGGACTGGATTTGTAGCAATTAGAAATGTTATTGAACCATGTAGAAATTATATTCATTAATGTCATATCTAGCAACATCATATAGCATCAGATTTGCTGTGCTTTCATAGATTTACCAGTTTATCTGATATGAAAGGTAAGGAACTGAAAAATTACATTCTTCACTTATCACTACAATTTAAGTTAACAAATTATTTTACAAACATTCCTATGGTCTAATTGTTTCTAACCTGGCAGTGTCATTGGATTACAGATTTTATCCCTACATTTTACACCTACATCTGGCACATAAAAGACACCATTTCGAGCATGGCCGTTTTCGTGCAGGTGACACGTAAAAGCACCCACTACACTCTCTGAGTGGTTGGCGTTAGGAAGGGCATCCAGCTGTAGAAACTCTGCCAAATTGGATTGGAGCCTGGTGTTGCCATCCGGTTTCACCAGTCCTCAGTCAAATCGTCCAACCCATGCTAGCATGGAAAGCAGACGTTAAACGACGACGATGATGATGATGATGATCTCAAAACTGAAAATGTAAATGTCATCTAGAGTCCCCTGGGTTTTGAGCCAACCCTAATTTTTCATCCTAATTTCATAGTGCAGAGTGGACAACATGGTTAACTGAGATTTAGAATTAAATGTCATGTCTTGAATTATGAGATGCCAGCTGTGTCTCCTCAAATACCTACCCTTCTAGGCTATTTCACCTTTTTAGCTTTATAAATGAAAAGAACCAAGATTTTCTGGCTCTCTTTGTGTTCTCACTATTTCACACCCTTATTTTTCTATTGGCAATAGCCATACGCTTTTTAGAAACTGACATTTTTTAAGCAAGTAGATTTAGAGATATATGTCCTTACTGCTAACCATTCAACTTTGAAGGATGAGTTGAAAGATTCTGTTGATGGATATACCACAATAACTTAGCAAGATTTAAACTTTTAGTCTCCTCAGTAGTCTAGCCTGTTAACCTAACAGCTATGTTTCAGTAGGAAAATATATTGTCTGATGCTATATTTAGAAGAGAAAAGTTGTTCATATTATTCTGCACAATCAACTCTCATCAAGCGGTTTTATGATCAAAGGTAACATTTCTCTCTCATATTTGGACACAGTCTGTCTAATGTATCAGTCTTTTTAAGATGATAGGTTGTTATTTAAAGGAGATTTGCTGGTGTTTCTTGCAGATTGTGCAGTCATGCTCTCTGTTGGCTTCTGTGCAAGTCATTTTATATGATTGAGAAGAGGAAGGGATAAGTCTGAGTGTCACCTTCAAAAGTATATTTGACACCTATCTCTCAATATGTTATTTCAACTGACTTCACCTCAAAGATAACAAAATTTAACATTATATAAGTCTTGATGTAAACAAAAATACTATATTGATGTGTAGTTACTATAAACAGACCATTAATTGATGGAATCTTTTCTTTCTTTTTTTTGCTAGGTGAACAAACAAAATGCTTACATCAAACAAATCAATCAAGCTCTTCAAGTGAGGCAAGAACTTCAAAAGTATGTAACACTGACTCTTTTAGAAACATTTTCATAATGTACAGAGTTCTTCCCTTTTCTTTTAATATTTTATGTCCATTTTATGGTATTAGGAAGGACATCCAGCTGTAAAACCATGCCAAAACAGACAGTGGAACTTGGTGCAGTACTCTGGCTTGCCAGCTCCTGTCAAGTTGTCCAAACCATGCCAACAAGGAAGACAGACGTTAAATGATGATGACAATGACAACAATAATTGAATGAATGAATGAATGAAATAGTCTTCACAAATTTATTTTTTTGTAGCAATTATTTGTACAATTAGATGATGTTCTCTTCTGTTCTAACCACTAAACTGTAAAGGAAGAGTGGAACCTGTTTGCGAGTCAGGTTGGAGAGAGATTGGCTCCAAAATGTCAATCTGTTCTACATCTAAAATGCACTGCAGCCAAGAAGATTGAGTAGTAATGTGTAATTTTTTATAGCAAATTCAAGCAACATGATGTTATGAGAATGGTCTAATTAATGCTTTTGATGATACTGTGGATCTTGGTAAATTAAGATGATATTCCTCTGTAAAATGCAGATTTTCAGGTCCACAGTAAGTGCAATTGTGGAAGTTAACTGAGGTATTTAATTTAAGTATAACCTCATCACTCCAACAAATTTTGTTGGAAAGTGTGCATCTTCTACACATCTTGCCAAGTACCACTCACAAATCTCCACTCTTTGGTCCGGATCATCTTCATTGGGAGCACGGACTATTCTTAGAATATAACATTTTAATGCAATGGACACTTAATTTTGAAATTTCTGTCTCGTAATTTATAGCAAAGATTTCTAGCAACACATTTTTGGAACCCTTTATTGTTTTGTGGAGTTCATCAATGTCTGCAGTCTTCTGGAACATTTCTTGTAGACATTCTGAAAAGTTCCATCTTGTTTAAACTTATCTCTAATTTGTGTTAGTAACATGAGACTAAGCAGTGTATTTCATATGAGTTTAGCTAGGTGAGGCAAGGGAATCACTCTCCTGTGGGTTGGTAACATGAGACTAAGGGGTCGATTTTGTAAGGGTTATTTGCCAAAGACTAAGGGAACATTTTTATGTAAATTAGTCACATGTGACTATAAGGCTAATCATGTTGGTTGGTAAGATGAGACAAAATGGTCTTTCTCATGTTGGTTATATGAAATCAAAAGGTCTGTTTCATGTTGGTTGATTACAAAGGATTAAGAAGATAGTTTGAAATGGGTTGCAAGTGAAAGGGTTCATCATATTTGCTACAATATATAATCACACAACATTCATCTCCTTATATCTATCAATCAATATTTCTGCTATTTACTAACTGATTCTGGTCTTGTTTAAATGTCAGTCTCCTATTTATTACTATTCAAAACAAAATTTTAATTTGAAGATGAAAAAACAGTCCTTTGTCTCAGACTGATAATATCAATGCAGCTTAATTTCTGCAGATTTATATTTGCAAGGAAAACATAGGCAGGGAAAATGTTCCAGTGGGGTTTAGTTCTGTGGATAACTTTTGGGGTGAACTATTTAGTATGATGTTGTATGAGGAAAGAGATACAGTACATTAGTATGCTGGTGATTGTAACGTGTTTGTGAGTGAAGTGTAGAAAATATTCTATAAATCATGAAAATATTCTTATATATGGTAAATCCATTTCAGGGAGATCAGCAAACTAAAGGAAGAAAATCTTTATTTGAAGCGGTTAATCTCAGAAAAGGTAACTGTTACTATGTTCCATATCTGTTTCTCAACCATTTTTTACTTATGGACTCCTTTGATTCCTATTTTACTCAGATGGATCTTCGTAGCCATTCAATGATTAAAAAAATCATATATTTTTATAATTAAACATTATTAGGAATTGTATAGAAAAAATTGCTAAATTATTTTGTGTACTGTACAAGTACAACCATTCATTGCTGATAAATTTTAACAACAAAATGTTATATAGTTGAGAACCACAGAACTTTACTGATAATGTAGCAGATAAAAGAAGAGCATTTTGATATGTTGAAAATGTCATCTGATATTATCATTATCATTTCTTTATTTATTCCTTGTTGTTATTATTGTTGGTATTGTTGTTATGACTGCACTGAGGCTGAATAAGTCCTGACTACATCAAAATCATAATCCTTTGGTAGTCTGACATCAAAATTATTTAAGGGTTGAGAAGACACGTCAAGCCAAGTGAAATCATAGTTGTGGCCAGTGCCAGTGATATGTAAAAGGCACCTGTGCTGGTGACATGTAAGAGGCACCCACTACACTCTTGAAGTGATTGGCATTAAGAAAGGCACCCAGCCTTAGAAACCAAAGCAAACCAGACTGGAACCTAGTACAGCTCTCTGGCTTACCAGTTCCACTCAAACCATCTAATCTATGCCAGCATGGAAAACGGATGCTAAATAATAATGATGATGACCATGGTGATGATGATGATGATGAAGAAGAAGTATATATTCTGATACAGAATTAATTTATATTTGCTGCCAGATTTTCAGGCTCCTGTGCAGATGGCACGTAAAATACAGCATTTCGAGCGTGGCCGTTGCCAGTACCTTCTGACTGGCCTTTGTGCCGGTGGCACGTAAAAGCACCCACTACACTCTTGGAGTGGTTGGCGTTAGGAAGGGCATCCAGCTGTAGAAACTCTGCCAAATCAGATTGGAGCCTGGTGTTGCCATCTGGTTCACCAGTCCTCAGTCAAATCGTCCAACCCATGCTAGCATGGAAAGCGGACGTTAAACGTTGATGATGACATTGATGATATAAGTTATAATATTGATACAGTTATAATATGACAATACAATTATAATATTTAGAGACAGATTTTTTTCAAAATGTTAGGATTAAGAAAGAAACTTTTTTAGAGATTAGAATTAGTATTTTTGAAGGTAATAATAAAATTAGTCGAATCTATTTTCATGCAGTCAGAGTGTGCTAAGTTTCCATAGTGCCAATGGCATGAATATAGGTCTGACAAATTTTATTAATATCTGAAAAAATACTAAGTTTCCAACATCTTTATGGTAGAGTGTTATGAGAGGTAATATTGTATGAGAGAGTGAGATTTCAATACATATTTCAGTATCGAACGTTACGAAGCACGTGTTATGGTTAAATAACTTGATACAGCTAGAAGTGTCATTGAATAGTGAGAAATGGGGTCGGAGGAGTAAAGTTGAAAAAGTGTGACACACTAACACATTGACATCCACTTTTGCATTTATTCTTATAGATGTTTAATTTGTACACCCTGTGGTGTATAATATATTTATATATGAAGGATCATTGATAGAATTTTGGCTTTCAACTCATCAATATACTATTACTTTTATTAAAGAAAGACAAGAAAGGAAACTTACATGGTCATTTAGCCTGCTAGAAATGGCAGCCAAATTCCCCTTAAAGCATATCCTACCTTCTTAAAAATGATATTAAGACTTCGTGTAACACTAGATGCATGACGCTTGGAAAAAAAGAAAAAGACAAATCAGGGTGATCATTGCTGGAATGCCTTTTTGATGAAGAAGTTTACTCAATCAGAGCCAACTTGAGACTAAACAGTAACATCTGATGAAATCTATCATAGAAAAATAGTTTAAGGACTTCATTGATTTCATTACTATTTCTTAAAATCATCTCAAATGTTTTTGTTTTATATTTTCAGGGTTTAAATGCTGGGAGTAGGTAAGATGATACTTTTAAAATTACTGTTAATAAGTAAAAAGTTGGATTTGACTTCACATAACTGTAGTCTTTTATATTTAAGTTCACCTTAAGAATACGCTAGCAGTGACTCTGAGTTTCTGTCTACATTTTAACTATCTAAGCAATATTTCAGTTGAACTATTCTCCAATCATCTTCAATCGCCATACTTCTACATATACATAAAGAATTGCCAGATTGCCAAACTATGAGGTGGTATCAAAAAGTTCCCAGACTAGTTCTAGAGTGCACCAACAGGTGGCAGCACACAGCTGCTTGTACAGTGAGAGCTAGTGGTGACCTTCATGAGACAGTGTGCTGAATGACATTGCTGTCTTTACTTTGCAAGTTGTGAAATTTGTGTTTTTGTGATCATGTATATGCTGTAGTCTGTGATTTTGTCATGGACAGGCACTTCAAAAGCGGAAGAACCTCCCTGAAAGATAATGAGCGATCTGGAAGATCCACCATGGATGTCACACCTGGAAATGTGGTATTGTGTATTGAGAATTCATCCCTCAGGGCCAGACTGTCAATTGAGAGTTCTACTGTGAAGCTTTGAAGCATTTGAGGGAGGACATTTGGCAAAAGTGACTGGATTTGTGGAGTGTGAAGAACTGGATTCTTCATCATGACACTGCACCCTGTCACCAAGTTCTCCTCACTCACGAGTAACAGCATTGTTGAGATCCAGAGCAAATCACAGGAGGTCCTTGACTCACTTACGGAAAATGGCTTCCAGGCCAAATTTCAAAAGTGGCAGGAATGCTGGGACCGGTGTATTGCTGCACAAGGTGACTATTTCAAAGGAAATGATATTAAAACTTAGGTAAATAAGTTATTTTTTAATAAACATAACTAGTCTGGGAACATTTTGATACCACCTCATATGAACTTCACTTGTCTCAATCTCTTAGATCAAAAGATTCTTGTCACATTGCTTTATTGCAATCTGCCTTGCTGGAGTTCATTTTCACCTTCTCATCATCAACTCTGGTGTATCCCAAAGTTTGGTCTTGTCTTTCACACTTTTCCTTCGGTACATTTACCCTTTAGCATGTAAACAAGCCATATCCAATCAGAATAATCTACCTGCTTTATCTTCAAACTGGCCAGATCCAACCTCTCACGCTTCCCTTACAATATTATTCTAAAAATAAACAATCATGTCATTGAAATCTCAAAGCTACAAGGTAATGCATGATTAATTTGTATCAATATAAATAAATAAGCATTACATTTGACAGAGAAATATGAATGCTAAAGGGTTAACAATGAACTAACTATTAACTGCATGCATATATATACACATATGTAGATGGTATTATGAAAATTTAGTCTGCTTCAATAATATCAAGATACAATCACGGCACATATAAAAGAAACTCTTTCACACTCCACATTTTCTGTTTAATCCACTATTAAAATCCTCAAACTCTCTACAAATGCTGGGTAGTCTTTTATGATGACCTCACATAGGTACTGTCATCAAAACTACATACCAAAGGGTAGGGTTACTTTCAGATTCAGAAAATTCTTTATTCTCAATCAGTTGCTGACTTTCTTCTAAGCTTAAGAGTGATTTATATTAAAGTATTGTTCAGATTATTTTGAATGGTATTGCTGTTGCACAAACAAGTATCTTAGGTTACATACATCAAAGATAATGTCAACCAACTGAAATTCTGTCACCTCTCTCTCCCTTTTATACAGCTACTGTAATGGCCTTTTGCTCCTTGGATTTGGTTGGATTTGGTTTTGGCCTCACCTCGAGGTTTCACACTAATCACTATACCTAATCTTTCCTTGACAGAACGTCAGTCCTCTGAAATTCTCTCTGTTCACATCTCTCCCATAGGTGTTGACTTATAATGGTTCAAGAGGAACATTAGTGGCCTCACTTTCATCAGTCTAAGGAGGTCCTACTAAAAGTCACTGACCCTTCCTGCACAGCCAGCAAGTAAAAGGAAAATGATGGGCAAAACTCACTTATATGAACAGATTGTAACCACTAATTCACATACATACTGTTTCTATTTTTATCACTACTACAATAATGGCTTCTTCTTTTGCATATCACACTATATGTCACCTTTTCTCAGATCCAACCAGTATACCAGCCTCTCCTTGTGTTTCACTGGCCTGAAACTCCATACTAAACAGTTTTCTAAACATTTTCTCCCACATCTGCAAACTTCTAGAATTCTCTTCCTTGACACATTTTTCCTTCAAACATTGACTTACAGATGTCTAGACGGAACATCAACTGCATTAATGTCATCAGTCTGGATGGTCTTCAAAGACCATGCACACTGCCCTTCATATACTATCAAACACACACAACATCTCTTTTTCACAGCTACAATTGTACTTCACTTCAATAGTCACTGAATTTTATCAAAACTATTTTTGAATCAGTTGTTTTTTCTCTTATCTTTGCTTTATAACTTGAGCAATCTGAAGACCTTGGTTATTCTGTTTTCTTCCAGGAACTCAACACCAAGTAGACCATCATATCTTTCTAATGTTCAGTCACATGGTAAATAATCTGAATTTATTTTCTTTGTTGTTTTCCCTATATTTAAAAAGTTTAACTTTGAAAAACAAAGCAAAGAAAAGAAACTAAACATTTATAAATAGATAATAAAATATCTTGAAATTTTAATTTCAAGTCTACTAAGTACATTGCTTTCTTGTTTTTTAATTACAAAGTACAAGGAAGTATGGACAATTCAATTCCTATATGATGATGTCAATAGGATTGTAATGGAAATGTTCAGCAATCGCCAGATGTTGCAATTTGCTAGAATATTGCCCACATGATAAACAAAATATTATTGATTTTGTACACAAAAACAAATGTTGTTGTTACAAGAAATGACAAAACATTCAGAGAGCGTTTGTTCTTGGTGTAGTTGTAACAACAGATAAAGTGTTGTTAGTTGTTTGCCAGCCACTAACTTATAATGTCATTCGTCATCTGACAGTTCATTGCCTTTGTGTTGTCAACTGCTGTCCACCATCTCTGTTGGCCAACTCCTTCAGTGTTTGTCAATGCTCTTTCTTCTGCATCTTAAAACTCTGTCTAGTAGTTACAATATACTGAATTTATACTGGTTGATAGGTTCAGAAGGAAATGTGCCAAAAGAAAAGATTGTCGTTAGAGCCTATTTGATGTAAAGCTGTGGTTGGTCAGATTTTGTTGGTCATATGGGCAATATTCTACTGAATTGTGACAGCGGACAATTGCTGAATATTCCCACTATATGATTGATTTTTAGCATAACCTTTTGTTGTTTGATACTTGTAGAGAAAGTTTGAGCCAAGAGGTCCAGTGAGTTGCAATTCTGAAGAGGGAAAATTGAGAAAAATATTTAGTATAAGTTTTGGGAATGCGACATATCAGAAAAGACAAGAAGTCAAGTGGCTGGTGTATCAGATGGCCTTCAGTGAAAGTAGTCAAAGTTTACTAATTCAAAGTGCTGGGAACTATTCTAGTAATGACAGAAGAGACAGAAAAGGGCACAGTATTCTGTAGCATGTTAATATAAAAGATAGTCGATAGCTTCCGCTATCTGGGCGACCAAGTTAGTAGTGGGGGTGGGTGCGCTGAAAGTGTAGCTGCTAGAATAAGAATAGCCTGGGCAAAGTTTAGAGAGCTCTTACCCCTGCTGGCGACAAAGGGACTCTCACTCAGAGTAAAAGGCAGACTGTATGACGCATGCGTACGAACAACCATGCTACATGGCAGTGAAACATGGGCTGTAACTGCTGAGGACATACGTAAGCTCGCAAGGAATGAAGCCAGTATGCTCCGTTGGATGTGTAATGTCAATGTGAATACCCGTCAGAGTGTAAGTATCTTGAGAGAAAAGCTGAACATTAGAAGCATCAGTTGTGGCGTGCAAGAGAGACGATTGCGCTGGTATGGACATGTGGTGAGAATGGAGGAGGATAGCTGCGTGAAAAAGTGCCACACCCTAACAGTTGAGGGAACCCGTGGAAGAGGTAGGCCCAGGAAGACCTGGGCTGAGGTGGTGAGGCAAGACCTTCGTACATTGGGCCTCACCGAGGCGATGACTACTGACCGAGACCTTTGGAAATGTGCTGTGCGTGAGAAGACCCGGCAAGCCAAGTAAGATCGTTGCCAGTGCCCCTGGACTGGTTCTTGTGCGGGTGGCACATGAGATGCACCATTTTGAGCGTGGCCGTTGCCAGTACCGCCTGACTGGCTCCTGTAGGATTTTCGAGCGAGATCGTTGCCAGTGCCCCTGGACTGGCTTGTGCGGGTGGCACATAAAAGACACCATTTCGAGCGTAGCCGTTTTCGTGCGGGTGACACGTAAAAGCACCCACTACACTCTCTGAGTGGTTGGCGTTAGGAAGGGCATCCAGCTGTAGAAACTCTGCCAAATCAGACTGGAGCCTGGTGTTGCCATCCGGTTTCACCAGTCCTCAGTCAAATCGTCCAACCCATGCTAGCATGGAAAGCGGACGTTAAACGATGATGATGATGATGATGACATTGACATTGGGAAACAAACTGTGGGTGTTGAAATATAGCTGATTTATAGCTGATTGAATTAACCACAGAACATACTGGGTTATCATTCTCTTGAAAGTTGAAGTCAATCTTGATACAATTTCAACTCAAGATGTAAAGAAGGGAAGCTAAATGCTACAAACTAAATACTAACATCCTACCAGTTTTGCTAATCTGGCAACTGATGATCAATAATTGTTTCTAATTTAAGCATAAAACCAGCCAGCAGTTTTGAGAGGGGGAGGGCCTCATTGATACCAGTACTTGATCGGTGCTTTATTTTATTGACATTGGGCAGGATTTGAGCTCGAATAGCCTGATCAATTAGGCATGTATAAGGCAGGACAAAAATTTTTATTACTGTTTCTATATTGAAACATAAATATTGTTTGATTTTAAACTGTTGTTTTTGTTTTTAAAATAGCTTCACCTTCATTATCTCCACGGGAGAATATGTCCATGTATTCAAGAACCACTCCAAATCAGCAGTGAGTACATTTTATCATGTGTACATAACCACATCTGATATTCAAAACTTAGAGACTTTTCTACTTCATAACCTACATAGGATGGAACTCTTAATTTTGACATGTTCTTGTTAAATATTTATCACTAGTTGCAATACTTAAGAAAAATTTACTTCATTAATTTCACCACTGTAGTAGCCAATTTACATATACAAATCTGCATTTGTCTATACATATATACATACATGTATATAGGTGTATCTGTAAGTGTATATGTACGTTCTTCCTTCTCTAGCCTACATGTTTATTTTCTGTTGGGATCTCTACACCGTTGTTTGACCTGTTAAAAATAGTACACACTAACACTCCAAACATTCTCCTTGATCTGTTTCACACTTCCTAACCCATCCTCTACCAGAACAAACTTATCTCTGCATCTATCAGATCATCCAAATGCTGGTTATTGCGACTATTCATCACACATTTGCATTCTACACTAGTGGTTCTCAACCATTTTTTTTTGTCTATGGACCCCTTTTGACTACTATTTGTTCTGGTGGACCTCAATGTTTAAAAACTATTTTTATAGATACATCATTTAGCATCTACTTTTCTTGCTGGCATGGGTTAGACGGTTTGACTGGAACTGATAAGCTGGAGAATTGTACCAAGTTCTAATCTGATTTGGCATGGTTTCTACAGTTGGATGCCCTTCCTAATGCCAACCACTCTAAGAGTGTGATGGATGCTTTTTACATGCCACCAGCATGGATGCTTTTATGTGCCACCAACATAGACACCAGTTATTTGACACCAGCCGTGACTACAATTTCACTTGGCTTGATGAATCTTCTCAAGCACAGCATATTGCCAAAGGTCCTGATCATGTCATCACCTCCATGAGGTCCAATATTTAAAGACCATGCTTCACCACCATGCTTCTTTCAAAATTCCTATTTCATTTTTCGTATGTTCACTTGTATAGGTTTGTAATAGGACTTTCTGAGAAAACATGTTTCAGTTGCCAGAAACATGTTAAAATGTATAAAAACCTTAGAGAAAGAGACCTAGCTGTCTCTTGCAATAAATACATCCAAAACAAAATCTTTTTCGTGGATTCTTAAAATACTACTGCAAATCCCCAATTTACTAGTTTGTCTGCGCAGACCCCCAAAAATCTTATATGGACCCCAGTTGAGAACCACTTCACTACACTATACTCACCAACTCCCAGGTCCTGTGGCATTTTAAGTCAGCTGACTGGTCACATTTCTGCCAGTTCTAGGTCAACTGGCCCTGACAGTGTATATTCTTTCTCTTGACCCATCTGAAACAATAAAACTTTTTATGGTACACATCATTTTTTTTTTTCTTCATCTCAGAAACACATTCCCTATTCAATACAGATTCACTTTATATAGTAACTGTCCCTTTTTTAAATTGCCTGTATGACTCTTTTGTTACCATATTCCTGTTGGAATACACTATCTTTGTTTCAGTTAACTTTGAAAATAATGAAGAATACAGTAAAATAACTTTGTAATTATTATATTTGGAATATAAGTTAAATGGAAATTTTGATAGAATAAAGGCAACAATGTAATGGAAAGTGCAAGGAATATTAATGCAATATATGGGGATCGGACAATAAGTGCAAGCCAGTGACAATGGTGATTCCAGAAATTCTGAGCCAGAAACAACAGCCTAGATGATGAGCCTCGTCCTGGAAGATCTGTAGAGCTCAATGAGGACATCCTGAAAACCCTGGTGGAACAAAATCCCATTGTAACTGATGAGGAACTAACAGAGAATGTTAGATTTGATCTTTCAACCATTCATTGACACCTGTGTGCCATTAGAGAAGTCAGCAAATTGGGTTAATGAGTTCCTCACAAACTTTCCAAGTCTAATCGTGTGTAGAGAGTGAATGTGTGCTCTTTTTTGCTGTCACATCTCACCAATGAACCATTTTTGGATTGAATAGTGACTGTGATGAGGAATGGGTTCTCTATAAAAATGTCAAGTGCCGAAGACAGTGGGTAGGGAAAGGAGAAACAGATTAGAAGTTTTGAATTGTGACAAAGCATAATTTTCATTTAGTATTAATTGAAATTAAAGGTGAGTATAAAGAGTAGGATCCCTCTCAACTGCATTTATTATTATATTCTATTATTTATGTTACATTTAATTCCATTATTTATATTATTTATATTGGCTTCAAATTTTAGCACAAGACCAGCAGGTTTGGGGAAGGGACTAAGTCAGTTAAATGAACCCCACTGTTTAGTTGGTATTTGCTTTATCGACCCCCATAGGCAAAGTTGATTCTGGTGGAATTTGAACTCAGAACGTAAAGGTAGATGAAATGTTACTAAACATTTTGCCTGACATGCTAATGATTCTCCCAGCTCACTGCCTTAATTTCATTATTTATATTGCATCTATTCTTGTAAATTTATGTATGTTTACACCAACACATACCTCAATATAAATATAAATTACCCCTGTGATAAAATTAACAAATTCGTATGACTATTTTACTAAATTGCACTAAGATTTTATTATTTTTCTTCCAATAGATCACTTCTACCAGATGTCAGAATCTCACAGTCAAATATGGTGATTTTTTTTTTTTTTTTTACTTACTTCCTATTTGCAGACATGAATGTAATTAGAATATAATTATCTTTGAAAAGTTGTTGATTCTATTTCTTTTATGAAAAGCAATCATAAACTTTACAGCTCCATATCAACCAATCCCTACATTTAGTTAAAAGCAATCCAAAAGATTATACTTTCACTACTCAACTATAGGAATAGTCATCTCACTTCTCATGAAAGTTGCTCTCAATAAACTTGCTTCTCTTATTTTGTTGAGATCCTTGGAAAGCTAAGTTGGCTTAAGTGAAGATTTGAATTCAGAATTAAGAGGCAGTAAATAAACTTGGATAATATTTCAGGAATGAAAAAAAAAAAAAGGAAATACAAAAACAAAAAGCAGTCTAATGTTTTTACTTTCAGACTTATCCTACATCCAAATATTTTACGTTTTAATTTTTGGATGTTAAATGATGGTGGTGTTGGTTGTGGCAGTGGTAGTGGTGGGGATTTGTACAAGCTTTAGCAATTATCAAGATTATAATTTTCCAAACTGTTAACTTTATCTATAGGAATGGTTGTGTGGTAAGAAGCTTGCTTCCCGACCACATGATTCCAGGTTCAGTCCCTCTGCGTGACATCTCACACAAGTGTCTTCTACTATAGTCTTGGGCTGACCAAAGCCTTGTGAGTGGATTTAGTAGATGGAAACTAAAAGAAACCCGTTATATATATATGTATATATATATATATATATATATATGTGTGTGTGTGTGTGTGTGTGTGTGTGTGTGTATGTGTCTTTGTGTCTGTATTTGTCCCCCACCACTGCTTGACAATTGGTGTTGGTGTGTTTACATCCTTGTAACTTGGCAGTTCAGCAAAAGTGACTGATTGAATAAATACCAGGCTTTAAAAAAAAATAAGCCCTGTGGTTGATTTGTTCATCTTAAAGACCTTTCAATGTGGTGCCCCAGCATGGCCACAGTGAAATGACTGAAATAAGTAAAAGATAAAAGATATAGACACTGTTTTGTTCAGTTTGACTTCTGATCTTAATCAGGTGTTTTATTCCTGGATGTGGCTATGATCCAAAACTATATTCAAACTAGGAACCTTTATTTCTAAACTAAAGGTAGCAATGTATGTATCTTATACCTTATTGTCCAGTTACTTAGTGGATAAGCATATTACTACCTTTAGTTAGGAAATAAAGGATTCTTAGTTCAAATCTTGTCCATGACTATGTACAAATCCATGAATAATAGATGAAATCTTGTTTATAAATATTATAAATATACACTCTAAAGATGAGTTTGATAACATTTCATCTTAGATATTTACCTTTTTGCAACTGTCTTATGATTTTCAGGTGTTTAACAGTAACAGCCTAGGAATACCAATGTCCTTCCGTACTCCACCATCTCAAAGTACATCTTCAGAAATGGTTGGTATTGTTTTATTGATTTTGTTATACACACGTGCGTGCGTATAAATTATTAGTTGTCCTTAGGGCTAACTGAAAAAAAATGCACACTCTAAAAAAAATAAAACAGTTATATTTTTATATTGTTGAGCAGTATATTTCTAGTTATAGCATATAACTTGGTTAGAATGTTACTAATGGTTCCATGCTGACTATTGCACTTGGCAATAGACAACTCCTCAAACCAGTATTTTGAAGCCTAATTTAGCCTTTAGCACACTGCATTTTCTCTAGAATTGTTTACTGCCCTGTTAATACATGGGAGTAAACTCATATGATGATATGATGCACCTTCAGTGTGCTAAAGGTTAAGTCAATCTCTTAAAATCTGTATCTTTCATGTTCTGATTACTACATTTCTGCTGCACAGCTTAGTGACTGTTATTAGGTTTGTAGTCTCTGAAGATGATCAGGTTATCAGCTTTACACTTTGTGAGTCCTGAGGTAGCTTATTAAGCCAATTTTTATATGAAATCTATGGTTACATTGGAGGAACAGAATAGGGAAGTCAGGAACCAGTTGGACACTTACTTTCTGTGCAGTCCTCCTCTCTTTAACTTCTCTGGTCATATCTGATTCTGAGTGTTTTACTCCAAAGTACACAGCACTATGTCACAGTGAGTGATCTTGAGCAAGATATTTACCAGTAGACTGTTCTATGTTACACTTTTTCAAGATTGTTTTGAGCATGCCTTTGTAACTCTTCTTTGGTTCACCACACAACTGAAAGTCAACTGCTCGTTCACCAAAGATCTGTTTGGGGAGTCTGGAGTTAAGATATGCTATATATCTACTCCACCACAGCTGGAATTTGCTTTTTCTCTGATATCCTAAAACCTCAATAATTGCTTCCATTTTCCTACTTTTGTCCCTATATAAATATATTTCACACAATCTATCTCTTTTTAATTCTTGGCATCCCTTATGTTACGATAACGAAAAATTCAGATAAGCAAACCTCTGACTTTTCTTCCCTCTTCCAAATATCCTCCATTCATTCAGTCATAACTAACATATTTAACAATCACTAAACACTGGAACCTGTCAAATGTCTGGTACATGAGACACTCTTCTATTTGTGTATTTCTATTTCAGGGAGGAAATTATTTCCCTCCAATGCCAAGTAGAGTTTCCATTCGAACACCTCCATCTCAGGGCCGAATTGGTAAGTTACTTTCAAATTGTTTAATGAAACACAAACTCATAAAACAAAGTAGTTAGTGAAGAATATTTTATTCCATAAATGTTTGGCACATTTGTTACTATAAACTTGCAAGATAGACGACTGTGCTGGTATGGTCATGTGGTGAGAATGGATGAGGATAGCTGTGTGAAGAAGTTTCACATCCTAGCAGTTGAGGGAACCTGTAGAAGAGGTAGATCCAGGAAGACCCGGGATGAGGTGGTGAGGCATGACCTTAGAACATTAGGCCTCACCAAGGCAATGACTAGTGATCAAGACCTCTGGAAATATGCTGTGCTTGAGAAGACCCGGCAAGCCAAGTAACCAGCCCACTTATGCGTACCTTTCCTTCATTGGACACTAAACTTAATATTTTGAAGGTAGTTAGCCTTGGCCTCAGAACAACGAAGCAGTAAAGCATGTCAGTATAAAGAATTGTGGCAAGTGAAATTGAAATCAAATTCTATGACAGCACCGCATGACTGGCACCTGTGCCAGTGGAGCGCTAAGAGCACCATCTGAGCATGATCGTTGCCAGGGTTGCTAACTGGCTCCTGTGCCCGTGGCACCTAAAAAGCACCGTTCAAGCGTGATTGTTACTAGCGTCGCCTTACTGGCACTTGTGCCAGTGGCATGTGGAAACAAACATTCAAGCGAGATCGTTACCAGTGCCGCTGGACTGGCTCCTGTGCAGGTGGCACGTAAAAAACACTATTTGAGCATGGCCATTGCCAGTACCACCTAACTGGCCCTCGTGCCGGTGGCACATAAAAGCACCCACTACACTCTCGGAGTGGTTGGCGTTAGGAAGGGCATCCAGCTGTAGAAACACTGCCAGATCAGATTGGAGCCTGGTGCAACCATCTGGCTCACCAGTCCTCAGTCAAACCGTCCAACTCATGCCAGCATGGAAAGCGGACGTTAAATGACGATGATGATGATGATGATGATGAATCATCTTTTTTTTTTTAATTTTGTTTGTAGCTGCAACAGTGTTATAATATGAGTCAACTAATATTTTACTATATTTTCCAGATAGTCCTCATGCTCCAGTAGTGAGCATGAGTCCATCATCAGCTGTGTTGGAATTATCAAAGAAGTTTACTAGGTAATTGAATTCATCTGCTCATTTTAAACAATAATATAATACTATTAGCACTTATTTCACTTACAAGAGATTCATTAGATCCACATATACCTTATTTCCAACTATATTAAATTTTATCTGGATTTGTTTAGGGGAGGTGTGGATCTGCTGATTTTCACATTTTCTTGGTTCTTTTCGGTATTTTCTTCACTTTACAATCACCACTACCACTACCACCCTCATGACCATTAGCACCTCTCAATATTAAGAATTTGAATTCATTCGATTTATCTGTACTCTAAGGTGACTGTATAATCCTATGTTCAATCTCAGAGAACATTGACAATGAGAATATGAAAACTGGATTGTAGCTGGGTCTCAGGATCGTTACTGCCAGCCTGCTTCCCTCCATCAGTGTCTATAATGGTCATTATCTATATTGATTTTTATTTACATCTGTCTATGACCATAAATTATTGGTGTGGGGGCAGGAGTGTAGTCAGTTGAATCAATCTCAGTTTAAAACCAACACTTATTTATTGATTCCAGAAAGCTGAAAAACATTTGCAGAATCCCAAATTCTACAGCATTTTAAATATTAGAATAACTTTTTTTTTTTTTTTGATTTGGTGGCAGAGCTCCAAAGTAATCAGCTTGATACCCTAAGTATCTTTTTCTCTATTTTGGTCAATCTGATATTAATTTTATCAATCATAGGCAAATATTTAGGCTAAATTAACTGAGGCAGAATTTAAAGCAGAGAACCACAGACCCAAATTTGTCATCAGCATCTATTAATTCTCCTTAAACTAATTCTGTCTCTGCTAAATTACAGTTCCATAAAATTTGGATTCTTTTCTAAATATGATTTCACTTGTACTTTACATATAACTTTGATAATGCAATTAGGATTCTTTTAGAGTAGAGCCAGAAGATACTCAAATATTGAAGACAGATGGCTTAGCAGTTACGCATTGTGTGAGCTGATATGGTAGCCTCTATCTAGTTGTTTGATGAACTAGAAATAGACGCTAACTCTCCTTTGAATCACTCCCTACTGTGTTTAAAAAGGAAGGTTAAATTAGGTAATCTGGTCTTAGACTCACTATATTTTTTGGAATTCTCTCTCTTGCTATGTTTTTTGTGCAGTAATCAACTTGCAGCTGCTTAAGAGGAACATCACCTGTACCGATCTCACCCACCTTGGAGGACTATGGACTCCACTCCTTTCTTTAGATCAAACAGTTTAAAAAATAAATCTGGAATGAAAAGAAGATAGCCACAATTAGAATACCTTTGATCACTGGTCTTCTAGACTAGAGCTGACTTGGGGATAAATAGCAAGAATTACATATTGAATGCAAGGGTAATCTGTACAGATTTAACAATTGACAATTCTTTATACTGACATGCTTTACTGCTTCCTTGTTCTGAGGTCAAGGCTAACTACCTTCAAAATATTAATTGACAACATAATCTACAGATTCAGGTGTGAAGCAGCAGCATTCTCACTTTTACTTTTGGATGAGATGTTGGAAAAGGAAGAACTTTACTAATGCTTCTCTTTTTTCCTTATTTCTTATTGTATTACATATGTAAAAGGTTGATAGTTGCAATAGAGACATTAGTCTCTCTCTATCACCTTTCAACAAAATTATATATTAAGAAACAGTAGAACAATTAATAACATAATAAAAATAAGTTTTATTTTTGGTGATGCTTGGTTTTACAAATCCTGTGTCATTCAGCTTAGCAGCCGCTGGTTGACTTATAATCAGCATTGGAAGGTTAAGGGCTCCGTTGATGCATGCCAGAGGAGAAAATAGCTGTCGCTTCGAAGGCATCGTGTTAAAGAGAGTTAGAAAACGAAAGTAGCTCTTTAAGTACTGGTTTTACTACGCATGCGCACTCGAGGGGCTTCCGGGAAGGCAAGTCCCTTGTGCATGTGTAGATTGTACTTCCTCAATGGCGGCCATAATTTCGCGCCACTACACATAGTTATTAAAGTATATTAAGATGCATCACTATATGTTTCGACATGCCTTCATAACATGTTGGATACTATGTGTTATGTTGCACTTGTTAAATACAACTTGACACATCACTGCAATGTGTTATGACATACAAGTACAGTGTGTTATAACATACTACTGGTATGTTATAACATACTACTGGTATGTTATAACATACTACTGGTGTGTTATTACATATTACTAGAATGTGTAATGACATATCACTATAATGTATTATTACTTGCTACTACAGTGTATTCACTTATGACTTACAACTACAATGTGGTATGATTTTCCACTAATATATGTTATGACGTATCATTACAATATGGACATATACAGTTTGTTATGACATACACTATTACAATACACTAGTGAGGCCTGCATAATTTCCACAGAATGATAAAAATTGAGAGGATCTATTTAAGATAGAAAGGATTATTTGCATTTTTAAATATTCATAACTTTGCTTTCATTAAATATACTTGATGTTTGTCTACATTCATTTGCTTATATCTCTTTTGGTGTTGTCTTTTTTCTCTTTTTATTATATCTTCTCACTGTTCCTCTCTGATCCTTGCTCTATATATGTGCACCCTTTCTTCGGCAGCTTGCAACTATGTTTCTTGTGAATCCATAGTTTGGGCTAAATTAGCTCTTATAAACAAATATCAATTTTTTTAAGCAAGCAGATGATAACTGTTTGCACTTATGTGCATACGTTTAACAATGGTCCCTATAACTGCTTCCCCTGTTCCTCTCTCTCTATCTACCTTTCTTAAATCTCACTACCAGAGCATCACCCTCTCCTATATATTATATCCGCAACATATCTCTTTCTCTTCACCTTTCCCTTCTGCTAACATCTTAACCACATAATAAGTATTCCTTCCCCCACCCCACCACACGTTAACACTTCTCTCTTCCTCTTTTTCTCTCGTTTTTTACCTCTACCTTCAGCTGACCATGTGACCGTTTGGCCTAGGTGTACTAATATTAATCACATTTCTCTACTTCTTCCTCTCTTCTTTCTTCACTCTCCCTCCCTCTCTCTCTCACTCTTACTCCACCTACACCTTTCTAACTAACTAAAGTGTAATGGGCGAATGAACTAGCAGATTATTATATAGATTATGATAACGGTAATGATGGAGATACTGTTCTACAAATGTTACAGTAAACTTAATTTTTTTACTTCCAGATAAAAGTTCGTCCTTCTATCAGTAAACCAGAAATACAAGTCCAAAGAATTTTATATTTCAGACAGCTTTTTCTGTGTTTCCCGGTTAAATTTTGTAATTTTTACAGTTATATTCCTTTTCTAGAGATTTATTTTTAAATCACAATAAAAATTTCAGAAAAGATTTTTGTTCTGTCATCATTCTATTTGTGCTGTAAGAAAAATTTCAAGACAGCCAAGGTAAAAAAAAAAGACTAAATAAAATGAATCCTTATTCTAGAATGATATAAACTTAAAGATGTCAACATTTTTAAGACTGGTTATTATTAATAAGATTATAATTTTAGGACTATTAGCTTCATTTCCAGAAATGAAATATTTTTTTAATATTTACATCTGTTACACTTTGATCTCTTTTCATCATCAGTGGATGCATAGTGAAGTATTATCCATTATCCATTTTTTCCGCATGCTGGTTCTGCCTATTCTCCTCTACAGCGCTGAGACCTGAACCAACCTCAAACAGCACCTGAACAAGCTCGAAATGCAGTGTCTTTGTCAGATCCTTAATGTCTTTCTATGTGACTGAATCTCAAGCAACAACATCCAGGAATAATGCCAGCAGTAGCCAACCATTGAAGACCAAGTCCAGCAGTGAAAGGCTACAGTGGTTTGGCCACATCTGCTGGATGAGCACTGGAAGACTACCATACCAACTTCTTGGTGGCAGCAGTTCTTGCACTGGAGAATCCAGTGCAGCACATGAAAGAAAACATTAGTAAAATAAATTGAAGAAGACCTGAAGTCACAGTGCTTTGACCATGCGAATGCCAAGGCCATTGCCATGGATCAGAAAGTGAGGAATAACATCATCACCAGACGAAGACAGGTGGTGTAAACAACAAATGGATGTATTAGTTTAACGCTCGGGAATAGAGAAAGTCTGACGTTTCGAGCTACACTCTTCAACTGAAAGGAACACAGAAAGAAATAAGGAGAGAAACAAGGAGAAAAAAAATATAAATGTAGTGGTCAGCGATCTATCATGGCGAATGCCGGACAGAAAGTTCACACAGGAGAGCTAAGAAAAAGGGGAGATAACAAAGGGAAAAGAAGTGGTGAACCCAAGACGAGAAGCTGTGTGTGTGTGATATAAAGAAAAAGATGTACTTCACTCACATCCTCGTTTGTTCTTATTCTTACTCCCATTCTTTTTCTGCTCTTTTTTAAAAAGACAAACACACTTTACCTATTATTAACTGTTTCTTATATGTATTAGTCCTCCCAACCTCTTAGACCCTCTGAAGAAGCCTAGAGGCACATTCATCATCTACGCATTATCTACCCATCCCTACAGAACACTGAAGAGATGAAGATATGGAGGATTTCATTGCCTCTTGGCACAAACGGCCGTAAGGAACTAGCACTTACTGACAATTTGCTCATTTCTGTACTACTAATACATGTGTATGTATTCATCTGATACACCCAGGGAGAAAAACTAGAGGTAGTTGATAGCTGCCGCTATCTGGGCGACCAAGTTAGTAGTGGGGGTGGGTGCGCTGAAAGTGTAGCTGCTAGAATAAGAATAGCCTGGGCAAAGTTCAGAGAGCTCTTACCTCTGCTGGCGACAAAGGGACTCTCACTCAGAGTAAAAGGCAGACTGTATGATGCATGTGTACAAACAGCCATGCTACATGGCAGGGAAACATGGGCTGTGACTGCTGAGGACATGCGTAAGCTCGCAAGGAATGAAGCCAATATTCTCCGATGGATGAGTAATGTCAGTGTGCATACCCAACAGTGTGTAAGTATCTTGAGAAAAAAGTTGAACATAAGAAGCATCAGTTGTGGTGTGCAAGAGAGACAATTGCACTGGTATGGACATGTGGTGAGAATGGATGAGGATAGTTGTGTGAAAAAGTGCCATACCCTAGCAGTTGAGGGAACCCGTGGAAGAGGTAGGCCCAGGAAGACCTGGGCTGAGGTGGTGAGGCAAGACCTTCTAACATTGGGCCTCACCGAGGCGATGACTTCTGACCGAGACCTTTGGAAATATGCTGTGCATGAGAAGACCCGGCAAGCCAAGTGAGACCTAAATCCAAGGCCTCTGCCAGGGGTGTAGCCAGCCCACTTATGCGTACCTTTCCTTCTTTGGACACTAAACTCCGCTTGCGAAGACCTGTTGAGGCAAGTGAAATCGAAACTGAACTAAATTCGACAACTGGCACCCATGCCAACGTCATCTCCTTCATTGGACATGAAACTCAGCTTGCGAAGACTTATTGGGGCAAGCAAAAGCAAAATCGGGATGGCACCTGTGCCCAGCGTCGCCTTTCTGGCACTTGTGCCCGTGGCATGTGTAAGGACTTTCCAGCGAGATTGTTGCCAGTGCCCCTGGACTGGCTCTTGCGCGGGTGGCACATAAAATACACCATTTGAGCATGGCCGTTGCCAGTACCGCCTGACTGGCCTTCGTGCAGGTGGCACGTAAAAGCACCCACTACACTCTCAGAGTGGTTGGCATTAGGAAGGGCATCCAGCTGTAGAAACCCTGCCAAATCAGATTGGAGCCTGGTGTAGCCATCCGGTTTCACCAGTCCTCAGTCAAATCGTCCAACCCATGCTAGAATGGAAAGCGGACGTTAAACGATGATGATATATATACATATATATATATATACATATATATATATATATATATATATATATATATATATATATATATATATATATATACGGCAACTAAGCAAGTGAAGAGGATACAAAATTGACAGACATCAGCTAGTAAACATTCTAGTATGTCCATTTCAGGGTGTATTAGATGAATACATACACATGTATTAGTAGTACAGAAATGAGCAAATTATCAGTAGGTGCTAGTTCCTTACGGCCGATTGTGCCAAGAGGCAACAAAATCCTCCATGATATCTTCATCTCTTCAGTGTTCTGTAGAAATGTGCCTCTAGGCTTCTTCAGAGGGTCTAAGAGGTTGGGAGGACTAATACATATAAGAAACAGTTAATAATGGGTAAAGTGTGTTTGTCTTTTTAAAAAAGAGCAGAAAAAGAATGGGTGTAAGAATAAGAACAAACGAGGATGTGAGTGAAGTACATCTTTTTCTTTATATCAATAAAGGATGTAAAACATCTAGAGAAAATAGTTTTCGAACGAAGTCAACTGAGTTTCATATTCTACCTTTATTATTCTCACAGTCAAAAATATAAATATCTCTTTGGAAATGTGTAACTAACGACGCTATTGTTCACAAATTGCAATATGAAATCGAAAGGTGTTCCAATTGTTTACAAATAACAGCAGTAACTAAGGGAGATAACTCAAAACGCTATTTTTTTTTTCTGCGTGCGTGTGTGAATGTAAGGATATGGGTGGGGGTGGTTTCTCTACTTTTCTACTTTCATTTACCAAAGAGTAACTGTTCCCCGCGAAAAACGATTGCTGACTGGAAAATGACGTTGACAGACGACGAAGACTTAACAAAATTAATAGCCGCACGTAAGTCGGTACGAGTGAAGTTTGTCAATGACGAAGACATCGTCCAACACATTGTACATCTGAAAGAAAGAAAGAGAGGTGAGAATAACTTAATTATGCAATTGTGTTTTATTGCTAAAATCTGTCACCAAGTTGTTTATGTCAAAATTTACTCTACAACGAAGACACTCCGCTACTTTTAATATGATTTCAATACTTTTATTATTTTTCTGAGAAAGGACTCATTATTAGCAGACATTGTCTATTGGTATATATCTGTTTCGTAACTTAATTTCCTGGGAAAATTACGGATTGATAGGGTTGTATGGTTATAATTATTAGTTTATGTCTTTGTTTAATGCCAAATCAGCACCAATTGAGCTATGACGCAAAGGTTGTCGATCTAAGATTAGGTGTCCCCCCCCCCATACATCTCATCTACTATTCCAAGTATACTGTGACTCCGCCGAGCTGGGGACGAATTAATCTAGTGAGATTAGTGTAATTGATATTATGTTCAGTTTGAAAAAAACACAACCGGAGAGTATTCTGAGAAAGATGCTTATTAGAGACTTTGTGGCTTAAAATATATTAAAGATGACGAGAAGAGGAAAGTTTGGGGCATTTGTGTGGTCTTAGGAAGTGAAGAGGGAACTGATGATGACGATAGAGAGAAAAAATGCGGAAACTATGTATTGGTTAGTGAACCATCAGCAATCGGACAAATATTGCTTTTGGATGTTATCTGATATATATGAATTTGTAAGAGACACAGTCTCCAGATTTTAGCAAGTTTCTTGTGTTTTTTGATATCCTATGACTGTTAATGTTGTTTTGATGGTAGCTTGGTCACATTTAACTGGCCAGAACCAGTAAAAGTGTATATTACAAAGAGGTCAGCAACTGATGAATGCTTAAGTATTTTCTCCCGCTCAAAAATGAAATCTTGACGTCAAGTTTTCAACATGTCATTTGAGGCCATGATGAGAAATTGTGAGGTGCAGATAAGTCTGTATTCATTTGTATTTTGCTAGTTTTGATGATCTATTGCAGGTGGCCTTCCACATATGGAGCGTACAGTTTCCAGCGGAGCCAAAAGACAAGCTGTTATGATTAACGACCAAGAAGTTGTACTTGGAAGCAGTGATGAGGAAGATGAAGTTTATAAATCCTCAAGAGGTATGAGATTAATTATAGATATTTTCTCATGTGTATTGGAAAGGTAGAGGTGGTCAGTTGGTATGATTGCTTAACTGTTGATCTGTAAGTGATTGAATCAAACCTTCTTACAAGTGTTGCATTGTGAGCTTGAACAAGATACTTAACTAAATTCTGTTCATCTAAACTAGAATTTTTGGAGACATTCACTCTTTACAATTGAGTTTGGTTAGAAAAGATATTCAGCTGTACTTACCAGTGTACAAACCACAAAACTATACTTATTACTTGTTCTTACACTTTTTGAAAATATATAAATTTACATAACCTATCAACCCATTACAATATGAAAATTGGCAGACCATTGTTCATTGGTGCATCTTAAACTATAATGATGCACCTGTTTACAACCCACTACATTCTTTTCTACTCTTGGCACAAGGCCCGAAACTTTTGGGGAGGGGGCTGGTCAATTAGATCGACCCAGTATGCAACTGGTACTTAATTTATCGACCCTGAAAGGATGAAAGGCAAAGTCGATCTCGGCAGAATTTGAACTCAGAACGTAAAGACAGACAAAATACTGCTAAGCATTTTGCCCAGTGTCCTAATGTTTCTGCCAGCTAGCCACCTTACGACCCACTACATTGGCATTATTAATACCCTGTGTTAACCAGATTACTACATACAATGCTAATGATCAATCTACAAACTACAAGGTGTACCAACCATTTTACAGACCACAGTGCTGTTCAAATAATTGCTATTGAACAAAAACAGATATTTGATCATTGAGACTATAATCTAAAGTAAAGATTATTTCCAATTAAAAGGAAAACTGCAAATCTTTTATTTTTGTGAAATTTATTGCAGATATTGAAGTTGTTTTTCAATGAAAATTTACATTTATTTCTAGTTGTCATTAATTTTTATTTTTTGTTTTTATTTTATATTTTTTTAATTATTACCTGAAAAAGCTTTGGTGAATGATGGAGTTGCTGGTGGTAAAGATTTGTTTACTTTTCGAACACCCAAGAAATCAAATTCAATGACTCAAAAAGGTAAATTGTTCAACTTATCAAGTTTTCAATTTAATTTCTTCCTTCTGACTGGTTTTTATCATCTTCTCCAGACCTTCAGTTTCTGTTGTAGCTGTGTTCTCCACCACCTTACTTTCATTTATTCTCAATAAGTAATGAAATATACTGCCTCATTCAATTGTCTCAGTCAGTATAGAAACACTGACCTAAGTTAGAAGCTGTAGCTAAGCAACTTATTGATCTAGCATCCTAAAGACTTTAGATGTCCAGCCACTAGTATTTGTTTCTAAAAAAAATTGTGGTTTACTGAAAGGAACATCTGCATATTTCTTAAAATGGCTTAACGAAGGACATTTGATGATGAAATATATTATGTATATATAATAATTAATCATCATCATCATCATCATCATCATCATCATCATCGTTTAACGTCCGGTTTCCATGCTAGCATGGGTTGGACGATTTGACTGAGGACTGGTGGACCAGGAGGCGACACCAGGCTCCAATCTAATTTGGTAGAGTTTCTACAGCTGGATGCCCTTCCTAACGCCAACCACTCCGAGAGTGTAGTGGATGTTTTACGTGCCACCGGCACGAGGGCCAGTCAGGCGGTACTGGCGACGGCCACACTCAAAATGGTGTATTTTACGTGCCACCTGCACAGGAGCCAGTCCATCGGCACTGGCAACGATCTCACTTGAATGTCTTTTCACGTGCTAGGGAGGCGACGTTGGTAACGATCAATGGCCATGCACGAAATGGTGTATTTTACGAGTCATCTGCATAGGGGCCAGCCTATCGGCACTGGCAACGATCTTGCTCGGATGTCTTTTCGATTATGCAATATTTTACATATAAGCATTTGATTATGAAATGTATTGTAAAAAGGGATCTCAAATACCAGATGTTAATGCATTGTCACAGTTGATACTATTAATAATGTTGGATTGGCTGAATGTGGTCATGATGATGATTTTTTTTTCATTCATCTTGTAGAGAATGATGTTATAAAAGTGAAAATATGAAGTTGGAGTCTGTCAGTGTTAATATTTTATCTGTAAAATTCATCAACTTATTCCTAGTTTATCTCATCTTTTTCAGCACTTGAATCAAAAACTCCAACCACTCCAAAATCTAAGAATTCTTTGCAAGAATTTAACAGACAATATACAGGTAATTTCTATTGGTTTTTAGCCAACAGCTCGTTCTGTGTTTGAGCTGACAAATGGTGATTATATAGTTATTCAATAATTTTCATATTGGAACTTTCCTAAGTTCTCTGAAAAGAGTTAAATTCTAAAGATTCTTGAAAGCTCCTGTATATCACCAATCTATAATCAAAAGCATGAAGTTGGAGTCTGTCAGTGTTAATATTTTATCTGTAAAATTCATCAACTTATTCCTAGTTTATCTCATCTTTTTCAGCACTTGAATCAAAAACACCAACCACTCCAAAATCTAAGAATTCTTTGCAAGAATTTAACAGACAATATACAGGTAATTTCTATTGGTTTTTAGCCAACAGCTCATTCTGTGTTTGAGCTGACAAATGGTGATTATATAGTTCTTCAATAATTTTCATATTGGAACTTTCCCAAGTTCTCTGAAAAGAGTTAAATTCTAAAGATTCTTGAAAGCTCCTGTATATCACCAATCTATAATCAAAAGCATGAAGTTGGAGTCTGTCAATGTTAATATTTTATCTGTAAAATTCATCAACTTATTCCTAGTTTATCTCATCTTTTTCAGCACTTGAATCAAAAACACCAACCACTCCAAAATCTAAGAATTCTTTGCAAGAATTTAACAGACAATATACAGGTAATTTCTATTGGTTTTTAGCCAACAGCTCATTCTGTGTTTGAGCTGACAAATGGTGATTATATAGTTCTTCAATAATTTTCATATTGGAACTTTCCCAAGTTCTCTGAAAAGAGTTAAATTCTAAAGATTCTTGAAAGCTCCTATATATCACCAATCTATAATCAAAAGCATTCCAACCTTGACTGTCTCCCCACTCAGATATAGAGTATCTATTTTATCCAATGTATCCATCTTTTTTTAAAGGCAGTAGAATGTGATTTGAGAGAGATTTGACTATTATTTCTTGAATGTTGAACATCTTGAAATGATGTGGAAACTGTGAAACATTGATAGAGATTAAGATTGCAATATTTGGAATTATTAGTAGTGTAGACATTGTCATCCAGATACATTGAAAGATGGAAGAACTTGTTTGCAGTTATAGTTTGGAAATTTTTTTTAGTATACTTCCAGATTGCTCTTCCTTTTTGTATGTGCATTTCAGATAAAATATTTTGACTGGAAGAGCAATCTGGAAGTATACTAAAAAATTTTCCAAACAATTAGAAATTCAAATTCACAGTGAGAACTTAATCTTTTGCTTTTGGTAAATGTTCCTGATTAATCTATTACACCTTTACCAAATTGTTTTATATAGATGACTAGGTAACAGAATATTTGATGAAATATTTCCTTTTATCTACCCCAAATTTGGTTGCAAATAGGAAATTTAATATTCTGTCAAGGAGCAAAGATCACTTCGTCTCTTGTTGGAAAAAGGAAAAACTTCCCTCCTTCTCCTCTATATTTTCATATATTTGGTGAAATATAATTTCTTTATAGCACTGTAATGTTATTCTGTTATAAGGAATCACTCAGGAATAATTACTTGTGAATGATCTATTCAAATACTGCAATATTGTTAACTATTGTGGCACATAATGTCGTTTGATGTGGATCACTTATGGTTTAGTTAGAAAATAATTCAGATTATCTTTTCAGCAGAAATGATAATAATCTCTGTACCTTGTATCTCGGATTACTAACTGTCTTTTGTCTCTAGTCTTTAGTTGAGACAGAACATAACTGTGTATTAACTGCTGGGAACCTGTGACATTATAGAAGAATTTGTACTGGATAATTCCAAGTTGGAGGTGGATGAAATCTAAGGTTGTGATTCTTTCAGCTCATTGTTTACAGAAAAGGCCTATCTTCATCATTTTTAGAATAGCTTTCCCATGCTTGTCTGTGTTGGACAGAACTTTTCCAATGCAGCATCTTACCATTTATTACTTTCCTTTGTCATCTCTTTTGTGAGATTCAACATCCTGGAATCAACTTTCACAACTTCTGCTCATTTCTTCTTTGGTTTTCTTCCACTTGGTTCTCCTGGCTCATTTTTACCCAATTGTGTTTTTACATCCACATGCATTACATGTCTGTATCAATACAATCTTTTCTTAAGTGCACTACACCTGACTCCTCTTTCCTCCAGTTTTCTCTCAGCTCATCTGTACCATATTGCTCATGCACACTAACATTGCACATCTAGCAGGGCAGACTTGCTTCATTTCTATCAGCAGAGATAATAGTTCCCTGAACTTTTTTCCCTCCTGTTCTTGTTCTGGCTACTACACTTACAGACTCCATCCTTCCACTACTGATTAGGTAACCTAACAAAAATTATCAGCTGCTCTTACAGATCATTTCAGGCATTAAGAAGAATTTATTTTATTAGTGCTCTGATTGCTAATTACTCTTGTGCATCTTCTACATGTAAGTCTGTTTTCTATGACAATTTACTTGTGCTCCCAGTACAACTCTTGTTCACCACAGATCGTATTAAGTAACTCTATGAAATTCATTTGAACCTGGCCATTTCCATGATAGCAGCAGATTCCTATCTTCTTTTCTACTTACTAAAACTTTATCCTTCACCAACTTTGCACTGAGGCATCTTAGTTGTTTTTTTTGTGTTTATAAATACTATAATCATGCCTTATCACCATTAGAGAGCTATATTTATTATCCAGCCCTGACACTTCTCTTCCCGATACAGATTTCCATTAGTTGTGGTCTAGTGATTAGTCCTGGCTAATGGCGGGATTTGATATATATATATACATGATGATGATGATGATATAGGTGTACATATACATCTATATGTATACATATACATCTCTCTCTCTCTCTCTCTCTCTCTCTCTCTCTCTCTCTCTATATATATATATATATATATATATATATATATATATATATATATATATATATATACACATGTATATGGATACATTTGTGCAGATATATATATGCATGTATGTATGTATATATGTATGTATGCCTATATATATATGTGACAGTATAGTTTCACTGTAGTAGTCTCAGTATGAAAATGAAACCATTAAAGTGAAAGTATCTGTCATTACAGTATCGAAATGTGATTGTTTCAGTTTTGATACTGAAATAGTTTTCTTTTACTGTCAGTGTTTCTCCTTCCTTTCTTTTTGTATTTGTTGTTGGATCGTTCATAAAGGTTCATAAGAGAAAGTAAGAGTTGAAAGGATTTGTAAAAGTATTAGAAAGAGAAAATAAAATTTCATTAGAGGGGAAAATGTTAATTTGTGTAATTTTATGGATTTTATTCGTAATTGGGAGTTATTTTGACTGAAAAAATAACGCTGTGACCTAAGTTATGGTATTTAGAATATTAATTGCGATTCTTTCATCCAAGAAATTTGGAATTGTGTAAATGTATGAATTTTAAACATACACAGAAAATTTGCCTTTTATAGATGAGATAAGATGCATGATGTATTTGTCAACTTTATTTCTTCAGGCCTTCAATCAAGATCTCCAAATACTCCAAAATCTAGGAAGCCATTATCTGAATCCAATAGACATGAAACAGGTAAGACAAAAGAAGGATTTTGTCCCTGATGTGTTTTAATAGTTAGCACATAAATAATGATCTATAACAAACATACATGCATGGCTGTGTAGTTTAGTAGCTTACTTTACCACCATATGGTTTGAGGTTCAATCCTACTGCATGGCACCTTGGCCAAGTTTCTTTTACTGTAATCCCAGGCCAACTAATGCCTTGTAAGTGAATTTGTTAGAAACTGTGGAACATTATCATCTAATGTTTGCTTTCCATGCTGTCATGGGTTAGACTGTTTGATTGAAACTAGTAAGCTCAAGAACTGCACCAGGTTCCAATCTGATTTGGCATGGTTTCTACAGCTGGATGCCCTTCCTAACGCCAACCACTCCAAGAGTGTTATGGTTGCTTTCTAAGTGCCACTGGTACAGGTGTCATTTACATGACACCAGCAATAGCCACAAGTACAATTTCACTTGGTTTGATGAGTCTTCTCAACCACAACATATCGCCACCTCTGTGAGGCCCAACTTTGGAAGATCATGCTTCTGGCAGAATGCGTATCTGTGTGTGTGTGTGTGTCACCACCACCACTTGACAACAAATATTGGTTTGTTAACATCTCTATAACTTAGCAATTTGACAAAAGAAACCAATAGAATAAGTACCAAACTTAAATAATAAGTACTGGGAGTAATCTGACTAAAACTCTTCAAGGTGATGCTCCAGCATTGTCACTGAAACATGTAAAAGAAGGTACAAGGCAGCAAATTTTGGGCAGACAGTCTGATCAACGACTCCTTCTGGATGGAAAAAAGACAATGTTTTTTTAACTTTGAACATAAATAGCTCTAACTAAATTCCATGAGATATTTGTCTATTCTCTACTGATTCTATCAGAGCTTTTATCTAACATCTGCCATCCCATTCAAGTATGATGATAAATGTAAGACAGCCATCATCTTCAGCAACACATTTCCAGTTGTTTTAGACATCCAGTACAGTTACACAGTTTAAATATTCCTTGAAAATAATAAGTCAAGAAATTGTTGTTTAGCCCCAAATCAACCTTCACTGAGTAGACTTATCAGAGCCATTCTAGATGTTGCCATCCCATCTAGGACAATATTATTTAATGTGTCTTTTCCTTTTCTAACATGATAGGCTGTGAGTTGAGGGAGATTTAGCTGCTATTTTTAGTAAGTCATACAACAATTTAGCGGCTGTTGTTGGCTAAAAGTCAAAGAAGTTTTCTTCCCCCACCCATCTCTAACTCTGCATTAACCACTACATCCAGTCCTTCATTCCCAGAGCATATTCTCTGTAGGATGCCCTCCATAGTCTCTTTTTTGTTTTTGAGTTATTCATGAAGAACAACTACATCAGTCTCAGAATTCTTGGAAGGGCTTTGAAAGGCAAAGATAGACCCTTCTTCTAGACCAAAGCATTTAAAAAAAAATAGAAAGTCAATGAGCTGAACCTTAATAGTAAAACCAAGTGAACCATCATCCTTCTACTTTTCAAAGGTGTTACTAAAATATTTCCTTTTCTACATTTCAGGTAGTCTTGCTATGACCTTACGGAAGAAATCACACAAAAGACCAGAAACCACTACACCATATCGGCTCCGTAAAAGAAATCATTTTGGTAAGTATTTCTTTTCCCACTTTTTCTTTTCTAGGCCATTTGTAACTTCCAGCCTGCTATCTCTGGAGTTTACTATGATGTCCTAGTCTGGATTAGATTGTTCTTTCCCAACACTTCATTTATGAGAGACCTACTTTGTATTTCTTCTTCCTATTAAATCGGCCTTAACACTTTAACATTTAAACCAGCCATATCTGGCTCAAATATTCTACCTGCTTTATGTTCAAACTGGCCAGATTCAGCCTCTCACACCTACCCTACAATGTCATTCTAAAAGTAAACAATGGCATCATTGAAATCTCAAATCTATGATTAATTCAAAGTAGTATGAATAAATAAGCATTAAATTTGACAGAGTACCCTGAATGCTAAAAGGTCAAGAGATCTATATATATTGTTAATTTCTTTGTCTTGTAACTTCCTGTTTACATGGTTGAGGCGGCTTTATGGATGTTTTCCAATTTACACCTTCTTGAAATGATTACTGTTGTAACTGGCCACCACAAACCATTCACTCACAATGTAGGAGTAGAACTTGTCAGCCAGGTAGGTTGTGGACAGCTGAATTGTAGGTCATGCTCATGGATACACACTAAATCTGTGTTTGTAAGGTTTGAACTTCTAACTTTGTGGGTAATAATCTAGTACTTTAACCTCATGACTTGTCTTATTGATCAAATTTTCACTGAAGCCAAAGATATTTGAATTTTTTTACAGCTTACAATGATGAATCCTCCAGTGACAGTTTATATTCTTCCAGTGATGAAAGTGACTCAAGCTTTGAACCCCAACAGAAGGTCCTTTCAAACACTGCTGATTTAACTATCAAGGAGTCTAATGATTCCTCTAAAATTAAGCCAACTTCTGAAGCTAACACAAAAATTTCAACGCCAAGTGCTTCCAAAAAAATGCCTGAGGAAGATATGGTATGTATGTTACTGTATATAGTATGTATGAAGTATAAGTTATTTTTGTATATTACATTATATATTATCATACATGTGAAAGCATGTGACCTAGAGGTTTGGTTGTTGCACTCAAAATCACAAGATCGTGGGTTTGATTCCTGGACCAGGTGATGCATTGTGTTCTTGAGCAAACCATTTCACTTCACATTGCTCTGGTCTGCTCAAATCTAAATGAATAACCCCGCAACAGAATAGCCTTCTAATAAGGAGGAATGCTGGCCTGCTTGAAGCTAAAACAATGCGCAGAGCATTGTGGTCAGCGATGTATAACAACATCCAATAGTCTGGTTGATACTGTGATACCACAATTATCCTACATATGCTGTCATATGAAAGAACAGGTTTTTAAGATAAGTTCTAAGAATTTGTACGTGCTATACTTGCTGCATAAGATTACAACAAACTTTACACTTATCACAAGATCATAATTAATGAATTCTGCTATTTTGTTTTTGAGGCAAACTAGCTGATGTTTCTACATTTTAACAAAGTATAAAAAAGTTGTGGGTGTGGCTGTGTGGTAAGAAGTTTGCTTCCCAACCACATGATTCAGGGTTCGGTCCCACTACCTGGTACCTTGAGCAAGTGTCTCATATTATAGTCACAGGCCAATCAACGCCTTGTAAGTGGATTTGGTAGATGAAAACTGAAAGGAGACTGTCATATGTGTGTGTGTCTATATGTATATGTTGGTATGTACCTATGTGTGTATTAAGTGAATCTCTGTTGCATTTTATTACATGTGCCACCAATTTTGTTTTTCATATAGCATAGCCAACATATATCATGTTGAACAGAACTAAACCACTTGCTTGGTATCCTGTTTAGTTGCTTAAAAATAAAGTTAGTAAAAAAAGACAATACTGATTTTCACTTAAAAATCATTGAAAAAACATTTGAACTTGTTACCTTCATTAGTTTCTGAGATACCGCATTAGAAACTTAATGAACCAATCAGCCAAACAAATGAAAAAAAATAAAAGTTTTTCTTTTTTTTGGTTAGATATGCAAGATGACTGAATATTTATAGAGTGGTATAATAAATGTTAGCTTTATAAAGTAAGAAATTGTGTTAATAACATTTGAAATACATTTTTCTTTAGGTTTCTCTGAGCCAGTATAACAATAAAAAAATAAACATGGTAAATAACAATCATTTTAACAGTAGGTGCAGGCGTAACTGTGGTTAAGAAACTTGCTTCCCAATCACGTGGTCTTGGGTTCAGTCCCACTACATGGCATCTTGAGCAAGTGCCTTCTACTATAGTCCCAGGCCAACTGAGCTTTGTGCTTGTGAGTAGATTTGGTTGGTGGAAACTGAGAGAAGACTTGTGTGTGTAACCAACCAACCAACCAATAGTTTGTTAAAAATTACTGATAGAATAACTACCAGGATTTAAATATAAGTACCGGGGTCGATGTTTGACTAGACCCTTCTAAGTAGTGCCAAAAACTAGTGAAAGTTTAAAAAAAACTGTAAATGTGTCTTTTATGTTCATGTGACATTGCATAAAACTTGTCTTATATTCTAACAGCCATCTGTTGTAGAACAGTATTTTGAAGTACATTCTACAAAAGGACTTACATCAGACCGAACACTATCTCGACTGGATATGCCACGAATTGATTTAGACGATTTACAGAAACTTCTAAAAAATGTCTCAGGAAACCATTGCAAGGAGTACAAACAGCTTTTTGACAAATATCCTGAATATTTTGACAAATGGTTATTTTTACTCAGGTAATCTATTTCATGAATTCACTGTCACCTGTAGTTCTTATTTGTTATCTTATATGCTAGTGTGTAACTAAATGACTAAAGAGTACTAAAAGCTGTTGAGATTGGTGATGTATTACTAATTATTATGGAAGTGATAGTGTGTCCATATACATGCACAGATAGGTAAATATTTATTTTTTTATAATCATTTTAACTGTCTAGCATTCAGATTACTTTGTCAAATGCAATGCTTTTTTTTTATTTACATTGTTTTGAATTAATTATGCATTATTTCATAGCTTTGAGGTTTTAACGATGTGATTGTTTCTTTTTAGACAGAAACTGTAAGAGGCCTGCCATATATACATATATATATATATGTGTGTGTGTGTGTGTGTGTCTATTTATCTCCCTCCCATCACTGCTTGACAACTAGTGCTGTTGTGTTTACGTTCCTGTAACTTAGTGGTTTAGAATAAAGACTAGGCTCAAAAATAAGTCCTGGGATCAATTTGTTTGACTAAAATCCTTCAAGGTGGTGCTCCAGCAAGGCCGCAGTCAAATGACTGAAACAAATAAAAGAATACATATATAAACATATATAAATATGTATTGCATATATATATGTCTGTGTGTTGGTATGTGTGTGTATATATACATGTGTGTGTGTGTATATATATATATATATGTGTGTGTGCATATGTATGGGTATATATATATGTATGTATATATATGTGTGTGTATATATATATATATATATATATATATATATATATATATATATATATATATATATATACATACACAGGGGTTGGACAAAATAACGGTAGCACAAGAAATTTATTTTAATATGGGGTAGGACCGCCTTTGGCAGTAATTACAGCTTGAATTCTACGAGGTATGGACTCATACAAAGTTTGAATGGCTTCCAAACAAATTTTTGTCCATTCTTGAGCTAAAACAGTCTCCAGTTTTTGTAGTGATGATGATGGAAGATATCGACCCCTTACTTGTTTTTCTAAAATGCACCATAAATGTTCAACTTCACTAGAATGTTCCTTGTGCCATTTAGTAACAACTTTAGCTGTGTGAATTGGTGCATTATCATCCTGAAATATTGCATTTCTTCCCCGGAAACAGTTCCGCAACCATAGGATGAATTTGATCAGATAAAATGCTTAAATAGTCTTGACTATTAATTCT
This sequence comes from Octopus bimaculoides, assembly GCF_046866305.1. Lineage (NCBI taxonomy): Eukaryota > Metazoa > Mollusca > Cephalopoda > Octopoda > Octopodidae > Octopus > Octopus bimaculoides. Next base: position 46,548,271 of record NC_142930.1, on the reverse strand, counting down.
ACCATGAAGGGAAACCAGTGGGCCGGCAGATTTCCAAGATATAGCACAGCACCCCCCCCCCCCCCCAATCATCACAGATCCTCCTCCATGTTTAATAGTTGGAAGAAGGCAGTCTGGGTCAAATGCTTTCTTTGGCTGTCTCTGCACACATATACTCTACTGGTGGTCGGAAATAAGGTAAAGGATGACTCGTCCACGAAAATAACATTCTTCCACTGCTCTAGAGACCAATTCTGTAGGTTTTTACTCCACTCTAAACGCTTTGCAACATTTTTTTTTGAAAGTAGTGGTTTTCTGATTGCAGCACTCCTGTGAAATCCGGCTTTGTGCAGCTCCCGGTGAACAGTTTTTGTGGAAACTGTATTCTTAAGATGGTCATTAAGCTCTGCAGTAATTTTGGGAGCTGTACTTTGGTGATCCTTTCTAACAATTCGCGTAAGAGTCCGACAGTCCCTATCTGAAACTTTTGGCTTTCTTCCGGAGTTTTATTTTGATGAGGAGGTTTTTCCCTCTTTCTCAAAGGCTGTCATTACTTTCGAGACAGTACTTCTTGATACACACCAAACATTTCAGCTGTTTTCATTATGCTAGTGCCTGCCATACGAGCACCAACAATTTGACCTCTTTGAAAGTCCGATAGATCTATCATTTTAATTACCTTTTTCTGATGATATCTGAAATGAAACAGCAATTTTAGCAAAACATATTAGGCCACACTAATAATAAGTCAAAAAGCATAAAAATAAACAAGCTTTTGATGGTTTTATAGATATTTCAAAATTATGATGTTAGGTGTTTCCATTATTTTGTCCAACCCCTGTATATAGAGAGAAACTGTGTGTGTGTGTATGGGGATGAGATACTGCTTATGCAGCAGCAGATTCTGTTATACATGTATGGGTGTATTACACTGTATTGCAAGTGTCTTACTACACTGTAATTATTACTCTATACTGTATTTCATAATAATGTGACTGCTGCACTGTATAGCACTGTTATATTGTGCAGTGTATTAACTGCTTTTATACTAATTTCTATAAGTCATTAATACAGATCTTTTTTTTTCTCAGTTATGGATTCAATATTTTGGTATATGGATTTGGTTCCAAGAAATCATTATTAGAAAAATTCTTCTCTAAAAAACTCAATGGATATGATCATGTTATTGTCAATGGTTTCTTCCCAAGTCTGTCAATAAAACACGTATGTTGACCTTTCATTTTATTTTATTTCACTGATTTTGAAGATGATGATGTTACGGCCTGAAGAGCCATGGGTTGGGTGGAATTCCAGTGTGTTGAAATGCTGGGAAAAAGTCATCAGGATTTTACATCAGTTTTCCATGCTGGGGTTGGATGGGTGATTATTACACTCTTTGATGGCTTTGAAGACCAAATCCCACATGTAAGTTACATTTTTTTTTCATGGTTTCTGTAGCCAGATGCCCTTTCTAACCACACAGGCACACTTGTGCCTATACATGTTCACTTTCCCTAATGAATGCCTGTTGACAAAGGGCAAACTAATTGAAATAAAGTATAAATATTAATATCTCAAGAGCTAGTAATCTCTTCTCATAAAAAAGAAATTAATATATCTTTGAGAGAGCAGCCCAATGTGAAGCACAGTACAAAATAGTAATAATGAATAAATAGTTTTTTAAAAAAATAACTAAAGTCAATAGTCCATAAAATAATCATCTATTTAAATTGAGTTAATTGTTGATGAAATTTCTCTAACATGTGAATCATGTTTTATAACTACAGTTTAAAGAACTTAATCAATGTTATTGTCTTTCACATTTTAGATTTTAGATTCAATAACAGAAGAGATTCTTAATGAAGAAGGAACATTTAAAACCTTGTTGGACCAGTGTGAATTTATTAAGAAGTCTCTAGAAGGTCAGTAGCTTTTTATTTGTTTCCCTTATTAAATTGCTATTTTTATTTTTTTGTGATTTATAAATTAGTGAAAGGAATAGTGACAGTACTTATAACCTTTGCTGGTTCTTATAGACTGGTGTGACTTATTTTCAGTTTTTAACATCTGTAGGCTGGTGTTTGCTATGTGAACAAAGAATGAATTGCAGTTCTGGAGATAACTTAAATGT